>NC_143584.1:151751763-152010685 GCF_048544385.1 Mastigoproctus giganteus | reverse complement strand
TAAAAAAATTCATTTCAGTACAAATTTTAATGACTCAAGCATTTTTCTCCATTTTTCATTTGTATAATTTATTTATTTTTTTTTATAATTAAAGGGGTATAACTGCAAAAAAAAAAAAAAAAGTCCTGTGTACAAAATGCATTGCACACCTGCTTAGATTTCTGTTGCTGTGTGTTGGAAACAGGGCAGTTATGATAATTTTTATTTCCTAAATAATAAGACCATTGTTACTAAAGATATTATTATCAAATATAGTGTCAAAATAAAATGCACCATTTTGAACTGTTTCTAGCTCCCTCCCCCAGTATTGTGTTGAACAGTGTGACAGCATGCCTGCTCTCTGACATTTTTGGTACACCCATTAGGAGATTAATGATAGTAGCCATAGTATGCTACTTTAACAAGTCCTAGATAAATTTAGTTGATTTGAAAAATGGCAATTAAAGTACAGTGCTAGTGAATGTACTGTTCTACACATGAGTAATAATAATTCTAAATTGTGCTATGAATTGGGAAAGAACAAACTTAAAATAGTAGATAATGCAAATGACCTAGCAATTATACAGTCTGATAAGTTCTCACAATAGTGCAGAAAGGCTGCTGGGACTGCACATGTTTTATCTATTATGTACATGAATTTTTACTATTAAGGACAACGAGGTCATCGTGCCATTATAAACTATTGTATATGGGTTTAGTGACCTCGACTCAGGAAGGATGTGTATCTCCTTGAAATGATACTCTGAAAAGCAGCAAGGTTAGTTATTGAGAGAGAGAGAGAGAGAGAGAGAGAGAGAGAGAGAGAGAGAGAGAGAGAGAGAGAGAGAGAGAGAGAGAGAGAGAGAGAGAGAGAGAGAGAGAGAGAGAGAGAGACCAGTTTTGTGGTTTACAAAGTGTTACTGGTTTTGTGGATCTCAAAACCAGATGGATAAATCAAATGACTGTCCCCTTCCCTAAAGGTAATATTAAATAAGCTTTATCGCCTTTAATAATAATGCCCTGGGGTGTTGCAAACCAGCATAGGTTCTGGGACAAACTTTACTGGATGCTACCCTTTTATAACTTTTACATATTGGCTAAGATTCAGGGCCCCTACACAGGACCAAGCCCAAGGCATTGTCAGCTCCCCCAGACTTTCCCTCCCAACACTGCTACTAAATATCATTCATTTGTTTCTGCAGTTTGGATTTTATATGAAATTCTATACATCATTCCATTCAGTGATAGAGTGCAATCAGTTCTAAGAATTTTTACAGTTAATATTTTCTGTCATTAGTTGAGTTACAGTTAAGGTCTTTCTTGATCCTATTTAATCACAATTCTATTACTCACGTCCCCTCTTAATGGGCTTTGTGTAACTAGTCAGGAGAACCTCTCTAGGGTAGTATTAGTGCAAGGAAGCCACAGGCTTTTGCTGTAGTGGCCAGAGAGGGGTGGGGGGGAGAAAGAAAGAAAGAAAGAAAGAAAGAAAGAAAGAAAGAAAAAATTAGATAGGAAAATACAAATTATGCACTTCCCATCATCTGTAATTTTGAAATCACTAATTTCATTATCTCAGCTTCTTATCAGCATGAAGTGCTTTTCATCACTAGAGACTGATGCGAAGTACCTATTCAGTTCATCAGCTTCGTCATCTAAGACTTTCTGAGTATACAAGTGTCTGATCTGATTTGTTTTCTTCTTTGTATTCACATACATGAAAAACTCCTTGTCCTCATTCTTTGCTCTCTTAGCCAGTGCTTTCTCATCTTCAGTCTTGGCCTCCCTAACTTTTTCTGTGGTATTATTACAGATTAACTTGTAGCTATTGTAGGCTTCGGTCATTGCTCTGAAACTTTTCCATACTACTTTTTACTATTCTATTAGACTAGCCAGCTCTGTATTCATTGACCTTATCTTCCTTGTGCATATATTTTCTTAAGTGTATGCATTCGTAACTTCCATGATTATTTTTTTTAAAGGTATTCCATAATTCTAATATATTCACCCTCCCTCTACAATCTACCCAATTAATAGATACCATGTAGTGCCCTACACTATCGTAGTCCCCTTTTCTGAAATTAAAATCTGTGCCTTTACATACTGCAACATCTTTCATTTTCCAACTAATGACTGCATAATCACTGCCTGCTGATGGTTCCTGTACTGTAAGCCCAATGATATGTGATTCGTGAGTAATGATGAGGTCTAGAATAGTTTTACCTTTAGTATTTTCTCTAATGTTGGTACATATAATAGTAATCTAGTTTTTTTTTAAAATTTGTACCCCATGGTGAATTTCTCTCCCACTTATTATTTTTTTTATCATCATCATTAGCCATATGGTGCAAGGAAGCCTGGGGCTTTTGCTGCACCAGCAAAAAAAAAAAAAAAAAAAAAAAAAAAGTTACCATGAGAGAGAGAGAGAGAGAGAGAGAGAGAGAGAGAGAGAGAGAGAGAGAGGGGGGGGGGGGGGAATCGCCAAGGAAGAGAAGAATGATGATATCCAGCTCAAGGACCCTGGGTGTGCCAAGCCCATACTCACCAGATGTGAGCCAGTTGATTAGGGGCAGATTGAGACCAACCATAATAAGACATTCACACTTACTCATCCATTCCATCTGCATGTATAGATTCTCATCATACTCTTCTTGCAATCGTCTGGTCTGTAAATTACTCGCACTCTAATTAATTATATTTTTGTTTCCAATTGAATATGAACATTAGAAGGAAGGGGTTAAATTGCATTGGTCCACTTGATGTCTTTGGTTTAACTGTTGATGATCCTGCTCAGGTTTTTGAGCAGGTTCATCAACAGTGAATACATATTTTGCATCTACATTCACATATGAGGAATTCTTTAGGGAGGGGGATGCCAGAAGTTATCAAACTCTATGTAACATGGAGCTGAATGATTTTGAATATAAGAAGAAAGTGGAAGAGAAATTGTTGAAGTTAAATATAAGAAAGGTACCTGGGGTGGATGGGATCTGTCCAGTTATAATAAGGGAGGCAGCAAAGGAGGTAAGCAAACCCTTAGCAATAATTATGAGAGCATCTTTGAATTCAGGGTCCTGTGGACTGGAGATGTATGAATGTATCTTTAATTCACAAAGGGAGATGAAACGGTGACACGAGTAATTACAGACCTGTTAGTTTAACTTCTGTTCTAGAGAAGATAATGGAGTCACTGGTTAAAGAAATAATGTGGTGGCATCTAGACAGGAGTGCAGTTATACTTCATTCACAGCATGGGTTTGTTATGGGGAGATCTTGTCTGACCAATTTGATTGGATACTGTGATGCAGTGACAAAGAAACTGGATGCAAAAAATAATTTTGATATGATATACTTGGATTTCAGGAAAGCTTTTAATACTGTTGCACATAAAAGACTGCGTACAAATTGGAGCAATGTGGCATTAAGGGAATGTTACTGCTATGGATAAAGGGGTGGTTGAGTAGGAGAAGTGGTTATTAATGGACACTGCTCTTTGCGGACTAATGTTATTTAGTCCACAAAGAAAAATTTTGCTAGCAGGGATAAGGAGGTGATTATCCCATTGTATATGGCAATGATCAGGCATCTTGAGTACTGCATATAGGGCTGGAGACCTCATTTTATGATGGATTTGGAGCTGCTGGAACCAGTACATTGCCATATACAATGAGGTTGGTGAGTGGAACAAGGGGTTCTCTGGCTTCAATTCTGCAAATTGCAGTATCTGGAGACTAGGCACCTGCAGGGTGATCTGATTGAGGTGTTTAAGATATTGAATGGCTTGAGCAAACTATTGCTGATGGGATTCTACCACTTGCTCAGACTATGCACATGAGGGGGCATAAATTCAAATTGAGGAAGGATGTTTGTAGAATAGATATGTGGAAGTGTGCCTTCAGGCAATGGTTGATTGATTACTGGAACAAGCTACCATCCACTGTTGTGGAAATGGATAGTTTTAATAAATTCAAGGAAGAACTAGAAGAATTATTGTAGGGATGAATAGGCAAAATGGGATTGATGAAGGTATATCAGGCTTAATGTCCAAGTTTGCAGTTGATATTTAGGTTGGTAGGGTTGTTAATGACAGTAAGGACTGTACACTACTGCAAGGATCTTGAAAAGTTAAGCAGATTGGCATGACATGCTAACCGAAGTTTAACATTTACAAATGCAAAGTACTGTATATGGGTAGCAGTAACCCCCAGAGTAACATACCAACTGTGTGGTACTACACTCTCAGGGTACTGGAGAATGAAAAAACCTGGGAGTATTTGTGCAGTCAGATATGAAATTTTCTGAGCAGTTCAGACAGGCTGCAAGAGTAGTCCATGGGGTCTTGTCAGTGATATATAGGAATTTTGCTAACAGGGATAAGGAGGTGATTATCTCCTAGTATAAGGCAATGGTCAGGCCACACCTTGAGTACTGCATACAGGTTTGGAGGCCTCATTCTGTACTCTTACTACTTTAGCGAGTACAGAGAAGGGCAACAAGATTAGTGAGTGGAACAAAGGGTTGCTATTATGAAGATAGGCTTAAGTTATGCAAATTGCAGTGTCTGTATACTAGGCACCTGTGAGGTGATCTGATTGAGGTGTACAAGGCCTTGAATGGTTTGAGAAGCTCAGTGCTGATGGGATTCTTCCTCTTGCTCATATTCCGCATCTGAGGGGGCATAAATTCAAATTGAGGAAAGACAGTTGTAGAATAGATGTGCAGAAATTTGCCTTTAGCCAGTGGGTGGTTGATTGCTGGAACTAACTTCCATCTGTCGTTGTGGAAGTTGACAGCTTAAATAAATTTAAGGCTGAACTAGACAAACATTTTACAGTGAATGGTTGGGTGAAACGGGAAGTTTTTTTTTGCATCATATGCCTTTACTAACAGTGACTGAGTTGGTTGGTTTGGTTTTATTTTAGGAGCATTAGCAACTGAGTCCATATTGCTCCGGGGATATGCGGTGGTCATTCCCTGACCTTTCTGCATCCTCCGTATTTGGTGGTCACAGGCTCGAATCCTGGTCTAATCAAGAAACGTGTGCTACGCACTGCTGCTCCTGCCCACCTGGCTATGGAGGCACCACAGTGACTGAGTTAAACTGCATAATATACTAAGGGTACTGTGAACAGTAAACAAATTAAGAAGAAGTTTCAGAATATTTTAATAATATAGATTAGAAATACTGTACTACCATTTGGTAAACTTTTAGCATAATGAGAATTAATGCAATAGATTATTTATTTTCAGGATGGTTACAGTATATCTACTGAAACTTTCCTTATCTCTTCAAGAGGTTGTCTCTAACAGAGTGTATTAGTAGAAATGTAATAACACATGACTGTCATTCCTTTTCTAGATTATAATACAGTTTACTAAATTAGTGCATACACATATTTTCATTCAGTACTGCAATCTATAACATATGCTGTTGTTATTAATTGATGTCTTGAGGTCATAATTGAAAGAATGAGATAGACTAATCTGGCATTGAGTGTTGTTAATTTTATATTTAAGACTCATGTTATTTAAAAAAGATTTAAATAATAAAGAAAAGACAGTATTAATCATTAAATGAAAAGCCCTTAAAAGGAAGGTTTTCATTTGAGTTTGATACCTCTGCTTAATACTGTATTACTAAATTGAAATCAAGACACTTGGCCAGGCCTTTTAGACTGACCTTGTTTTTTTTTTTTTTTTTTTTTTTTAAATAGCAACTTCAGTAGGACTTTACACAGAACTTGGCAGCTTATTGCTCTGAGATTACTGCATGTGGTGCAATTACATATACTTAAAATGTCTTCACAGCATTTATTTGGCACAGGTTAGGGGCTGAATGACATAACCATTTAAATCAAAATGACAATTTAAAACTTGATTAAGCATTCTTTAACTGTCTGTAACTTAATAAAGTACAAACTTAAACTGTTTATGAATACCAAAGTAATTCACTAATTATTTAATTGAAAATTAAGTGGCAAAATATTCTGGATTATTTGTATTATAGGTTTGGTAAACTGTGATTTTTTATTTTTATTTTTTTTTTTATTACATTGATTCTATTTGACATATGTATCCATTAAGATTTCCTTTTTTGAGGTAACCTTGAAATTTCTTTTCTTGATGTGAGCACTGGCCACCTCAGCTTGAAAGCATGTGTTACAATCTGTAGAAAGAGGATACTTAATGGGATGCATTCAGAGCTGTGTGACATTAGAAATGGGTGATGCTGTTGTAGTTCCCACTGTTATAGCCTACCTGATTTGTGTGTACCAGAGCTTAAAATTGTTTTCCGACTTTATATTTCGATATATCACATTAAATTATATCAAGATATCAATTTTCAGTTGTTAAAAATTTATGTAATTACTTAAAAATAATAATAATAAATGGTTGTATCTTAATTTCTGTACCTTGATGTAGTTATGGGGATAAATTTCACACCATTATTCTTTAGGTTAGTAACATATGAATACACTTAAACATCAGGTTAAAAACCATGTGATAGACAAAATATGAGTACATACTTCCTAATGGGTTAAACTTTTGTTCAAGTTCAGAATTATCATTGTTGAATGGCTAGAGCAGAACTTTATATCAGCAACATAAACAAGATCTGATCAGTATTCACAATTCTAGCCCATCAAGAACTACATTTGAAAATGAATGCTTTCTGTACTACTTTCTGTGCATTCTGATATTTAGTCTTCTATTTCTCTGTAGAAACTGTATACTAGTTTCTTAAATGGCTTTAGGGGATATCAGGCAATGCCCTTACTATTGAGATATTGAAGGAGTTATGGGATATTCTATTTTTCACACAAACCATAACACAACATATTAACTGGAAAGATTGATATTGAGCATAAAATCAACTAGGCTCCCAACAGGAACATATCCCAAACTCCACATATCTCAGAAGTCTTGAAGGGCTGAGTTGATATTATTAGTAAACACAATGGATATAATCAACTGTCAAATTGACCCAACAAAATACCATGAAGATGACAGCTGTAGGAAAGAGATCTCTTGCAAAATACCTATCAACTGTTGATGCCGTAATACTTACAAAGCCTTCCACCTGATCTCTTCATAAATGATTAATTCACACTTGCATGGAAACAATTTGAGATCTTCACTTGTGAAAATGAACTATGAGGAAAAGAGAAGAATTATAGCACAGTCACAAAGCAACTGCCATGCCATGTTGAGGAATGATCAAGCCAATAAAGATCTCATTCTGATAGTGACTTCATGCCTTAACAGATTTAAGTTTAAATAAGTAATTATTTTAAATCACTTTACAATTGCATTTTTTTATAAGAATTTGAAATATATTGCTACAAGAATTGTTAGTTGTGCTGTCATGAAAATTAATTGTGTACATTTGTTATGACTACCACAACTTTGGCTTCATTGGAAAATCATTGCTCCTTTAACTCGTTAACGGTGTGTTAATTTTTCCCAAACTATAAAAATTATATGAAAAGGAAGAAAGAGTAGTTGCTTGCTACTCTTGTTGATACAACTATGTCACCCCAGGGGCTCACATCTGGAGAGTATGGGCTTGGCACACCCAGAGTCCTGAGCTGGATATCATCATTCTTCTCTTTCTTAGTGATTCCTTTCTACTTCTCTCTCTCTCTCTCTCGGTAACTTTTTTTGGCTAGTGCAGCATAAGCCTCGGGCTTCCTTGCACCTTATGGTTAATAATAATGACACAACTGGTGTCTTAGTAGTCTGTTCCTTTGGTCTTAGCTATCACATTGACTTGAGAGTTGTATTTGACCTCTTTATTCCCAATAATCCATGAAAGTTCAGAACATCTCACAGGATGTTCTTGTGTTAAGCTGTGTAGGCCCTTCTTGTTGATTTTTAATCTCGGAGACATTTCAGCACCTTTTACTTCTAAAAAGTGTAGATTGTACTGTAGAATACATACTTTTTTTTCTGCTACTATGTAGCCATAGAAAGATTCATCTCAAGTGATACTGCATTTTTTGTTCTTCTCAGGAGTTGAAAAAGCATCTATTTTATCTAAAAACACACTATCCAGCCTATGTTTTCAATCTTGTTGAATGCTTACCTTTCCACCACTATATCAATTTTAGCATTAAGCAGTATTTAATGTCAGTCAGTCATTATAGTGGATGTAGATTTCTATACTCCATGTTGTCTAGAGAACTCTGTTCTTGTACTGTTTGGCATAACTTGAACAGCCACTGGAAAGTCAAACTCTTTCATTGCTCAGATTATCATAGGCTGATTAGCCAAGAGAAGACACCAACAGATTTGGGACTTATGAGGCTAACTGTCTGAGACATAGCTTTGGCCAAATATCTTAACTATTTATATTAGTAAAAATCAGCAGGCTAAACAAATTAGTGCAAAATGCTAATATTAATGATCTCAAACAGCTTTCCTGCACACGGATATAAACTACAGTATTTTATTCTTTCTCTCCCCACCCCACTTCTTTGGTGCATTATGGCCTTTAGTTGCCCCTCTAAAGTTGCATTCTAAAGCCTCCAATGAAAACAACCCCACTTAGCACTCACTCTAATTTGTTTTAGATGTTTACAAAACATACTTTTCTTCACGGACTACAGCATGCAAGGTTTTGTAATAATAGCTTATAATATTTTATCTCATTAAGTTATTTTTAGTATTGAAATTTATGGTAGTAGTTCAATACATGTAATGTGGCTGATAGTTTATGGCTTTTGACTCAGACTTTTAATATTAGGTTAACATTTGATGCATTTTTAATGTTGGCATTTCAAATTACAACTCTGATTGCTTCTGTTAGCAGTCTAATGAATTTTGATTCTAATATAATATATATTTGTGGTTCAAGGTTATAGTGGATATTCAGTGCTATGTGATTGGATTTTCTCCAGCCCACACCCACACATCACCTGTTCAAGGCAAATATTGTGAAAACATTCACATAATTTGCCTTGAACAAGTGATTTTTGCTGTTTGTTTTAAAATATTTACATGAAATGGTGAAGTGTACAAAAAATTTGACAAATAAGAATGATTTATTTTTCACACATGAGAAAATTCAATGTTGCACAGTTGTTCTTTAATCATAATGAGAAATCTATTTAATCAGACATCTGCAGCCATTCCATAACATGTTCCATTTTAATGTTTATAATGGTTTTAGTTTCATAATTGTTTGTTTTCTTTAGAGTAACCATGATAGGATTGTTTTAAATAATTTATTAAAACTTTAGAAACAAAAAGTGAGTGCCATTTATGTATCTATTATGTTAATATTAATATTTGCATAACTTTGTTTTGTTTAAAATTTTGAAAACTTTTGGCTCTTAAACAGATAGTCAAGATGTTGAATTAGATGCAATTTTAGGAGAGCTGTGCTCCCTAGAAACACAGTTTGATCAGGAAATCATGTACAAGTATCCCACAATGCAGAACAATTCTTCGGGAAAATTTTCCCGATCATCCAGTGCAGGAATACATAGTCAAGTTGTTGCAGGTGTTACTAGTGGTGTAATGAACTCTCATCAGACAAATGTTCAGCCTAACCAGAAATTTATTAGCCATAGCCGGTCAAGTTCAGGAGGTACAAGACCAAAGTTTGAAATTGGTGGACTTCATGTCGATTTTGATAGTGAAGATCACATTCGAGGACAAAAATGTGATTTAGGATTGCGAACTGATAGTCCAGATAATGACTCTGCCTTTTCTGATAATGTTTCTATGCTATCTTCAGAGTCTTCAGCTTCCTCTGGTGGTGTACCTAGGACTGAGACATCTAGTCAGTGTATGTCATCACAAAGTAGCAGTATGTCACTTGCATCATCCCCAACACAGGTATGAATATTTAAAATTAATCAATATTAATTAATCATTTGAATTTTTAATTATTCACAAAAATACCATTAATTAACATTAATGATTTTTTAATGGATTTAAGAGAAAATTGAGGGGGAAAAAAACTTTTGATAGAATTTCTGAATTGTTGCACTGAAAAGCCACTGCTTAATTACATGTATTTGTATGAAAAGAATTTATAATTATTTGATTGGAATGTTGTTTTTCATCAGCAGAAAGTAATATGCAGCTTTTCATAAGAAAAGCAAGCACCACATATAGTATCCATATAATGTGGTGAGTGTATCCTTGGAAATTAAAATTACCTTTTGTCTCAAACTGTGCTAGCTAAAAAAATTTCATCTGAACATGTGACAATTCAGTATAGTTTGCTTTTGATAAAGTGTTGTCAACACACACACACACACACACACACACACACACACACACACACACACACACACACACACACACACACACACACACACACACACACACACACACACAGGCCTCAGTTACTTTTTATCTTCAACACTAATTTAAAAGAGCCTCAGCCTCTCTGTTATACTAATTAACTTGTTGTATTTGACTTTTTTCATCACAAAATGTTAAAATATTTCGTGTCAGCATTACTTACATTTGTGTTTGTTGCTTTTTTAACCACAGTGAGATTGAATTAGTTCCTTATAACATTAATACAATTCTAAAAGAACTGAAAATGATGCTTGTGTTTAATAAATTTGTAACTAAAAGAAATAACACTAGATATATTTCCTCTAATTAGAGAAGTGGTATATCTAGCTATTAATGAGCATGTAATAGTTTTAGCTATATATGCATGGACCAGTTTGTGCATGTTTGTATTCCTTTATCCCCCATAGCTATTAGAATATATCAACCAAAGACTGCATGCTATCCATCTTGAAGTGGAGAATGAAAATTTTTTGCCCGTAAGTAATTATTCATATGAGATGCATTGTATACTTTCTTTGGCTTTACCTGTTTCTTTTAATTAAATATGCATTTTTAAATTTATAAAGTAGCTGATGCTGTTTGATCATTTCAAAATTATGAAAAATACAAGAACTTCCCCCCCCCTCTCTTTTTGCAATTCATACAGAGTTTAAACTGTCTAGTAATGCAGTGGTCCTCTCACGTCAGAAAACAAACATTCATTTCTGAGTTATTTGCATTATTTTCAAATAAATGGCTTCACTGGAATGAGGCATAATTTATACAACCTGTTTTTGATTTATTTTTATCTTTTTTATTTTGGTATTTACTGGTCCCTGCTATCTGATGAAGGGCTAGTAAGTCCTGAAATGGGTTGTTAAGGCAACCCATTGAAACATAAAATTTGTTCTGCTCCGAGCATTAAGATCATTGCACTTACTTAGACAATTTAAATTCTGGTGACAACAAAAAACAAGAGCATACAAGGAAGTCCTTATATTTTCATAAATATGTATGTTTTATTGTTAATTACTCATAAATGGTAAGACTAATGGAAGAAACACAATGGCTCAATACTCCAGCTTATTAGTCTGGTGTTGCAATTGCCTTTTTCATTTTGAAAATTATGTTGTGAACATAGGTTGTGCTAGTATGATATTGCTAGTTTATCATCAGAAAGTTAAATTAAATTTGATTTTCAGTTATTAAAATATGAAATGGATTATTAGAACAGATTCAGATTGATATAAATAATTTCTGAAATCTTTATTTAACCACCATTCTTAGCCCATGAATAAAAAACAGTATTTCTGATTTTAAGAGCAAGTAAAATAATGGAATTCATTTCTTTTTCAATACTGTTAATAGATTTAAGAGATGTACATTAAAATAGTTTTAGTTACTTGGTACTTGAGGCTATCACAGACATTCTTTCAAATATGCCAAGCTGTGCTTGCTACCCGGGAGTCTAAAACGCTGATGGAACTGATATTCGGTTGACACTGAAATTAAGTGGACCTAATTTTGGCAAAGTCCAGTTGGTCTGTGATAGCCAAATCCTTTGCTTGTACCTTCATTATGGTTGGACCACTTGTAACCCCTGGGTATAACCCCATGTGTAAGTCCAGAAATACGGCATCTATCATACTGGAGATGACAACCCAGGTGTTGAACCAACATAAGCAGAGGTCAAAATGTGGCATTTACACCACATGGACAAATGCCGCCATCCCCCTCTATATTATTAGGTACAAATAACCATACACGTTATCAGTGGTATGAGGTATGTACAGAAAGTAAAAATCCAGACCCTCCACAAAGTATGCAAATGTTGGGAAATAAAATTTTATTCAATAACTATTACATGGTAATCATCACTAGGAACTATGTAAGAATAAACAAATACCATGGAGAGAAAACTGCACCTTTTTGTCTAAATAGCTTATGGTATTTTCCATAGTGTGTGTGTGTGTGTGTGTGTGTGTGTGTGTTCGTTCCCTGCAGCATAAATTCGACCAGCATCACCTTTTCTGTCTCAGAAAATAGTAACCATGAAATTTATCATCAAACTTGTTTATTTCTTCATTCAAGGTGAGCTTGTATACTTCACTGTAATGATTGGTGTTTACTTTTCAGGGTGTAATGGCTAATCCTGGTCTTATCACCACTAACTCTTCTGTCTAGCCAGGAATGACTTCCTCTGTATAGCACTGTATAAATGTTAATGTACTTGCCATGTTTCCCTTTATGAGCATTGGTTAACATTTTTGGTGCATCTGGCACACAATTTACAGTACAGTAGTTTATATATCATTTCACAGTTTCTTGAAGTCATCAGGGAAACTGTTGTGAAGAGAAAATTGTTTCCCCCTCCCCCATTTCTTTATTTATTTTCCAAATTGGACTGTCACCAATAATGGATTGTCTTCTGCTTCTTTTTTCCATTGTGGATACTAGTCCTCTTCTTCATTAAATGTATAGCATCACTTTGCTATATTGTGGTGATTCATAACATTTTAACCATGAATTAAACGTACTAACTACCAATGAAAGTTGCTAGACCAAACAATCCTACCATTTAAAATTCTGATAACAGAGCAAAGGGGGACATTTTAAGGATGAGCATGTTGTGCCCAAAAATATTTAGTTGAATCTTTCAGTAGGTGTTATTGCCAATGTCAGTAGGTTTGAGGCCAGCCAATTTCTGTACTAGGTTATATTTTTAACAGTTCCTTTCTTTTTACATTTTATCCATTTAATTAAATTGATACTATATTTTTCCATAAGTTGTCTGTTCTGCTTCCCATTTCTGAGTGCAAAAACTTCTGTCCAGATTTTTTTTTTTTGCCTTCAGCCTTCAATGGATAAGTAAGTACTTTGTTTTTTAGTGGTTTGCATGGCACAGGACCATAAGATTTCAACCCAGCCTTTCCTGGCATTTTTTTCTTTATATTTTAAGATATAATTGTGTTCAATCATTTATCTTTTGACATTTTAGTTCATAAAAGTGATAGGTGGGAGCACACATTGCAAAGGAGACGAGATTCAAACAAACTGTGTACTATTATATGATTTCAGAAATCATTACTTTATTTCAATGCAGAGCACAGTGTTATGTAATTGGATTATAATTCCAATATATTTTGTTTCCTTTGCCCCCACACTTTTAGGTTAAGTGAAGGCCAACAACCATCAGAAAAAATGCTTTATAGGATGGGTTTACATTCTATAATTTTATGTTAGAAAAATGGATATGAGTAAACAAAATGTCATTAGTAATTGAAGGCATTTATTATTATTGATATCATTAATATTTAATTTTATGATAGGTTATTGGTTTCAGATATTTATTTGTTATTATTTTTTTTTGTGTTCTATGTAAATTGTGCTAACATTTCTTATACTGCTCAGACATACAAGGTGTCTGTAGCAATGGCCTCATTTCTAGTTTATTTTTTTATCATGGCAGTGATATTTTTTTTTTTTTTTTTTTTTTTTGGACATCACAATGATTTTTTAAGCCCCTTCCCTCTCCTGATAAAAACCTAAAATAAATTAGTCTCACAAATAAAACTGTATTTTTTGGGCACATTTTAGTAGCACCCCGCCCAACATGTGTTTATGTTTGTGCCTAAAAAAATGTGAATTCCATTATTCATTCAGTTATTTTCCAAATATAAGGGGGGGGGGTGGAGAGAATACATAAATTCCATAAAATAAGTGAGCAAGATGAGAAGAGTTTGATCACATGTTTTGAACACTCACCCAAATATGGGGTGCTTGGTTCTAAACTTGAATAATAAAATCTGAAAAATCAATTTTTCCTAAAAGAATAATATAATCTTTTATCTCACAAGGACTACCTCTTTTATGAAATGTATAATAGAGGAATCGGTAAAAATTAAAGTGGCAAAAAAGCACCTATTACTTGCATATACAATTTCATTCTGGAAATATTTAAAGATAAGTTCTGTTATCAGAACTTATCTTTAAAGCTTTTGCAGAATCCATGTATTTGTTCAGTGGAATAATGTAGCAGATATAATGAAATTACTGAAAGTGTTAGCAAACAAGAAAAGGTATTAAAATTAAAAATATTAGACTGGGTTATGGATTCGGGGTATTACTAGTTATAGCAGAAAAAACTGGGAACCATAATGAAATATAGACAAATATATTATTGTCGGTGTATTAGGTGGAGGTGCTGAACTGTCAGGTGTAATTACCATGGAAAAATTGAGAACACATGCAAGGTAAAAACAAATTACCTGAAATAAAATGAAATTAAAGTTTAACATAAAATAAATGATAGTACCTAAAGCCGTGGGTCCTAGGACTTTAATTACTTCGTCAATGGGGATGAAGTAGTAGTTAGAAGTAGTTTCCATGTTGATGAAGTTGTTAAAGTCCTAGGACCCACATCTTTAGGTACTATCATTTATTTTTATGTTAAACTTTAATTTCATTTTATTTCAGGTAATCTGTTTTTACCTTGCATGTGTTCTCAATTTTTCGATGATAATTACATCTGACAGTTCAGAACCTCCACCTAATACACTGATAATAATATATTTGTCTATATATATATATATATATATATATATATATATACTTGGGTTGTGCTCTACACTGTTCCACACATGGAAAGAGCTCAACAGAAGAGAAAAATAGAAAAAATTAGCTATCAGTTAGGAATTGTTTTAAAAGTTTTTTGGAACAGTTTATGGAAGTAACATAGTAGATTTATTATTTTACTTTTTTTTTATTTGAATAGTAACATATTTTTCTTTCCACTGTAAGAGTCATATACAAAAGCAAACATACTTGAAATTGCCAATGATTATACTGACTCATTTTGTTCTGTTCTCCTCTTTTTTGACTTTAAAAAACTTTTTTATTGGCCTTATTCCAAAAATTTTGTAACAAAAAACCATCATGCGAAAAGCGTCACAGAAGTGACATTATCTTCAGCTTCTGCCAGAAGCGAATTATTGTAACTTGTATTGTTGCAGTCATATTTGTATGATGGCAACAATAATTTATCTTCTATTGGACCAAATTTAATGAAATTTTGCATGGAGCTTCATCTTAGCTCTGTCTAGAGGAAAAACTTTCAAACTTCTGAAAATTGCAGTAGTTTTTCCAGGATAGTGAAAAATATGAACATGTGATCAAGGAAATTTTCTCACGTAATAAATGGGATAATGTGGACGTATAGCATATCGTTGGAAAGCTAAGGAATTTAGAAACAGAAATATTAAGGTTTTAAGATACAAAAAAACTTTTGTAAACTGGGAAATGCGTTAATTTGAAAACGCATTTGGTTTCAAGTCACCTGGTGTTTTCACATTGAATGTAATTTTTTTCTTTACAATTAAATTCTGAGGTTGGAAAAGAGTTCTGCACATTTATGAAAACATTTTTCAACTTGCACATCCATCAGATCTTTCAATAAATACTACATGTAATAGAACAACTATAGATGGTGTATTTAGTCATGAACTAGAATCTCTCCAATGTAAAAATTATATATCCTATTTTAGTCTGATGGTTACAGAAGGTGTTTTTTTTTTTTTCCTCTCTCTCTTATCTTTTGACAGGCTGAACAGGCTGCACGTATTAAGGCAGAAAAGATTAAAATTGCTCTTGAGAAAATCAGAGAAGCTAGCATCAAAAAGGTAGTAGTTTTTATTGTTTCATTTATATTTATATTCATATTTAACTTCTGCAGTTACATTTCAGCGTATTCAAAAAAAAAAAAAAAAAAAAAAAAATCTGTGTATTACAACAGATTTATTTACTGTTCTTCTTTTAACGCCTTATTTTCCATTATATTCTTTCACTTCACCTTTTCAATGAGTTTTCTCAGCATTGCATTCCAATTAGTAACTTAAGTCCTTTAGAAAACACTTGAAATAAAGATTGAAGCAAAAGAGCTTGACAATATTGTTTCTAATGAAATTCAAAATGCCTAAAACTAAATTAGTAGCTAGACATAACCATTATTGAGAACCAAGTAATTTTACTGTGAAAATGTCCTTCTGTTCAGCTTAATAGTTTATTTCTTAACACAAGTGCTCCACATAGTATCATGTAATATCCTTCACATCATATGATCATAATATTTAATAAATATATTAATATTTATCTCATTTTGAACTTTGAAATGTGAGGGTGCATGCAGTCTGCAATTTGTCATGCAGCTTTTAAAAGTTAGTGAGACTTCCAGTATCACTAACTTTTGAACTGCTTGGAGAACTTCATGTCTGACTGTATCGTAACACCCAAGTCTCTTTCCTCCATATGAAATTACCTAAATTGGTTCACTAAATTTTATAAAAATTCATAAATTACACACTGAACAACAAAGAATTTTTTCTATATAAAATGTGAAGGACTTTAGTGTTGATTTCAAATATGCAGCCCATTTTTTCCCGTAGAACTTTCAGTTCACAAGATACTTCACATTTTAGTTTTTATGTACTTAAATTTTGGTCTGCCTGTTTTGTTAGTTGGACTAATGATTGAGATATTTTGGAGCCAAGAGTTTTCTAGATCATGCTATAGTGGTCAGTTTTTTTTCCAGCAGATTCTCGACTATTCTCCCCCCCCACAAATATCTGACAGATACAGCAAACCTCCCAGACAGTTCAATCAGTGTGAGTTGTAATTGCATAAGTTAACGTTGTTACATATTAGTAACCTTTGTTCATGTTTAGTGCCAATTGAACATGCTTTTAAAATATAATATCAATGTATTAATTCATCAGATAGCTTTTGTTATATGTGTAGTGATTAGATAATTAATTCTCACAGTTTATAATGCCCTATTAAAGAAAGCATATGAACTTTACTTTAGTTGCAAATTAGGTGATCAGTACAAGAATTGGGCTCTTCATATATCCTGCACTAATTGTAATACTTGTAAAATACTTCATTTTTTCCTGCAACAACAGAGTAGACAACCATAAAAAAAAAAAAATCAAAAAAATCTTTTTGTGAAAATTTATTACAATCCTACCAAAGTCTCAAAAAATATTTCTTCCATTCCTATTTTTCAAACTTTTTTTACAGAAAACTTTGGACAAATTAGTGATGAGCACAGTAAGTGTTTTCATCCAAATATTGCTATCATTGAGAAGTGTTACCAGAAAGGTGGAAGCCCATATGCTGGCAGACCATTGTTGGACATTGATGAGAGAGACTCGTCATCATTATTGCAAAAGAATAAACAAATGAAAAAAAAAAAAAAAAAAGAATAAATAATAACTTGTTGTACATGTTAAAATTTCATTAAAAGTTTTAATAAGCATAACCTGCATTTCTCTCTAACTCTGTGGTTAATAGGCAATATATGACTTCAAATTTGGATTCATCTCATCAAGATGAATCCAAATTTGAAGTCATATATTGCTTTTTTTCAAGCTAGGAGATACTGGCTACACATGCTTCAGTTTAAAAAAAAATGTCATTTCATTTATAAGATTATGATATACCACTTTCTGCAACAGCAGCCTAAATAGTTTTGAAATTTTATTTTATGTGGTTTGTTAGTCAACATATTGTATATTCTTGTGCAATGGTCAAATGCACTAAATTTTTGTTTGTAAATTTCTTTCAGGGCTGCTATACTTATTATTATTATTATTATTAGCCATATGGTGCAAGGAAGCCTGAGGCTTATGCTGCACCAGCCAAAAAAAAAAAAATATATATATATATTTCTGAGTTACCCTATGAGAGAGACAGAGAGAGAGGAATCACCAAGAAAGAGAAGAATGATGATATCCAGCTCCGAACCCTGGGTTTGGCAAGCTCATACTCACCAGATGTGAGTGTGCAGCGTATAATTTTTAGTTTTAAACCTCCTGATTTAATCTCTCTTTCTTTCCCACTTTTTTTTAGATTATCAGTGAGGAAAATGTAAAATTCAGAATTCTGTCCGGATTTTTGAGTTCCCTGATCCTAGGATTAAGTATGGTAATCCTACCTACCAAGTAGTGGGTAGGGGCCCACCTTTAGCCCAGATAAGGGCAGCCACAACACAGCGAAGCATTGGGTTCACGAAAGCGTTCCACAGGTATTTCCATCCATGCTTGCTGCACTGCTGTCCATAATTTTGTCGTATTCCTGGGTGCAGGATCCAAAGCTCGAACGGACCTTTCCACAGCATCCCATAGATGCTCCACAGGGTTCATGTCTGGTGAATGGAGGTGGGGGGTGGGGGCATTCCATGGTGGTAAAATCTGCGGAATGTCTTTGAACCATGTTCTAGTCACCACGGCTCTGTGAGAGGTGCATTGTCTTGCTGGAAGAGTCCATTGTCCTGTGAGTGCATGATGACTATGAAGGGATGCAGATGGTCTGCAAGGATGGACATGTAACCTGGACCATTCAGAAATGCATCTAGATGAACCAGAGGTCCCATTGTGTGCCAATTGAACACACCCCAGACCATTACTGAATCTTCTGAATAGCTCCTTGTTGACGTGACGGATGCATAGCCTCGTGCAGTTTCTGCCAGATACTCACCCTCCCACCTGCTCGAAATAACTGAAAATGGGACTTGTTAGACCAGGAGACCAGTCTCCAACCATCTGAGGTCCAGTCAGTGCCGATCTTGTTTCACCCAGTTGAGGCATAGAGTCCTGTGTCATGGTGTTAGCAATGAGACTCTGGTGGATCAGCGGCTCCCATAACCTATTGTGGCTAATGATTGCCTAATGATCTTGGTGGAGATGTTTCTGGAAACTCTCTTGTTGAAGTCAGCAGTGATTTATGCCACTGTCACTCTCCGATTGGCTGAAACAAGGCAAGACAGACGTCTACAGCCACACTTATCCATCACCTCTTTCTGCCCACAGTACTGTCCATGATGAGATAGTATTCCATAAATGGCATATTCCCAATACACTCTTGATACAGTCAAACAGGGATAGTCCAATTTCTGTACCACCTCTGTGATAGTGATCCATGGGTCGGGCACCCAATATCATCCCTCTTTCAAAGTTGGTTAACTCATGATGTTTATCCATACTTAGTTAGTTAGTTATTTATTTGGTTTTTAGGAGCATTAGCAACTAAGGCCATATTGCTCCGGGATGTGCGGTGGTCATTCCCTGACCTTTCCGCATCCTCCGTATTTGGTGGTGACGGGCTCGAACCCCGGTCTAATCAAGAAGCGTGTGCTATGCACTGCTGCTCCTTCCCACCTGACTACGGAGGCACCCGTTTATCCATACTGACATCGAATTACTATCTATGTAAATGCAGTGATGCAGTGTACTTATATTCCTGCCAAGCTGTGGGTTCCTCCACTAGTGAGAGGGGTAACAGCGTCACTTTGCCCAGGATCCTGATATCCCATAAATTCTGTCCTTTCCGTGTACATTAACTTTCCATTCGCTCAAAAAGTTTGTCTAGCTGTCAACTTCCACAACGACAGATGAAATTTTGTTCCAGCAATCAACCACCCACTGGCTAAAGGCAAATTTCCACACTTCTGTTCTACAACTGTCTTTCCTCAATTTGAATTTATGTCCCCTCAGGTGCAGAACCTGAGCAAGAGGAAGAATCCCATCAGCTTGTGCTTGCTCAAACCACTATCAGATCACCTCGCAGGTGCCTAGTGTACAGACACTGCAATTTGCAGAACTTAAACCTATCTTCATAATAGCAACCTTTTGTTCCATTCACTAATCTCGTTGCCCTTCTTTGTCCTCATTCTAGTAATGTGAGTACAGAATGAGGCCTCGAGACCGGTATGCAGTACTCAAGGTATGGCCTGACCATTGCCTTGTACAAGGGGATAATAACCTCCTTATCCCTGCTAGCAAAATTCCTATATATCATTGACAAGACTCCATGAGCTACTCCTGCAACCTGTCTGCACTGTTCAGGAAATTTTATATCTGACTGCACAATTACCCCAGGTCTTTTTCATTCTCCACTACCCTGGTGTAGTAATGCACAGTTGGTATGTTACTCTGGGGTTATTTATATGCAGTACTTTGCATTTGTCAATGTTAAACTTCAGTTGGCATATCTCAGCCCATCTGCTCAACTTTTCTAGATCCTGTTGCAGTAGTGTACAGTCCGTGCTGTCATTAACAACCCTACCAACCTTCGTATTGTATTGTCTGCAATCTTGGACATTAAGCGTGATATACCTTCATCAAATCAATATCATTGATAAATATAGAAAACAACAATGGGCCACGGACTCCTGGGGGAGTTCCACTAATAACATTAGTCCATGAAGAGTAGCATCCATTGATTACCACTCTGTGTTCTCCTACTGAACCATACTTTTATCCATTGCAGCAAATTGCTCTTACTGCCATACTGCTCCAACATGTACAGTAGTCTTCCATGTGCAACAGTATCAAAGGTTTTCATGTGAAATCAAAATTATTTTTTGCATCCAGTTCCTTCGTGACCACATCATAGTATCCAATCAAATTTGACAGACAAGTAAAAAAAAAAAAAAAAGTAAAGTGCAGCCATTATCAACCCACTGCAGGATGGAAGCCTCCTCAACAATTCATGCTGAGGGAAATGGACCATAATCTGCCACGCTGGTCCAGTGCAGGTTGGCAGATCGACCGTATTCAGCAGTCAGGGGCTTGAACCCCGGTCTACTCAAAGAGCGTGTGCTACTGCACTCCCGCTCCTGCCCACTCGGCTACGGAGACTTCCCCTTAACAAACCTATGCTGTGTCCAAACTATAACTGCAGCCTTGAATGATCCTGCAATGCTTCTTTAATGAGTGTGTCCACTATTTTCCCCAGAACAGGTCTATAATTACTCATGTCATCTTATGATCCCACTTTGTGAATTGGGGATACATTTTCACATCTCCAGTCCATGGGACCTCCCCCAAGTCCAAGAATGTCCTTATAATCATGGTTAAGGGTGTTCTTACTTCCTTTTCTGCCTCCTTTAATATAACTGGATAGATCCCATCCACCCCAGGTGCCTTCCTTATGTTTAACTCCAGTAATTTCTCCTCCACTTTGCTCTCAGTTATTACAGAATCATTTAACTCCCTGTTAGAGTTCAATAAGCCTCTGGCCTCCACTGCCTACAGAATTCCTCGTGTGAATGTAGATGCAAAATACTCATTCAGTTTGTCAGCTACCTGTATCCATCAACAATAGAGCAGAATCATCAACAATCTAACCATCAATATCAAGTGTACCAATCTGATTCATCCCCTTCTTTCTAGAGTTTACACAAGTAAAGAAGTCTTTACTTTTTTCTTTGCATCCTTTGCCAAAGATTTCTTGTAATCTGCCTTTGCTTGCCTAACCTCCTTTGTGACTTCATTACAGACTATCTTATATCTACTATACACATCTCTCCTGTAATTTTTATGAATCCCATACATTTGTCTTCTCTGCCCCGAGTCTCATTAGTTCATCTGACATCCATTTAGGCATAAACCTTGAATAGTATTTCTTAGTGGGTATGAAAAGCATAGTAACTTCCAAGATTAATTCCTTGAATGCTTCCCATTTAGAATTTGCTGTTGGTATTATCATCAGTTGGTTCCACTGTAGAGAATTTAAAAACTGTCTGAGACCACTGGTGTCACCTTTATGAAAGCAAAAACCCTTCCCTTTACCCCTGATGGTAGTTACATCTTTGAGTAAATCCCACATTAGTACACTGTGGTCACTGCCAACTAGTGGTTCTTTTATCTACAGATTCTTAATGCATGAATAATCACTGCTGATAACTAGATCAAGAGTATTATTCTCTTGTTGCCTTTCTAATGTGTTGCTGTAGAAAACAGTCTTCCATTAAAATCACAAAAGTCTTGCTAGTGTGTGAGTGATGAACTGAAGAGTTCCAGTCTATATCTGAGAAGTTAAAATCCCCCATTATAAGACAATCTGATTTACTGTCCCACTCTTATTTCTCTGTACAGCTGTTCATTGTACTTATCAGAATCATTAGGCCTATAACACACTCCTACTCTCAACTTTGTTTTCCCAGTGCTTGTTACACCAAACTCACTAAGCACTGTACTCTCCACCCATGTCACTGGATGCACTTCCTTAGATTTTGTGTTTCTTAACTAACAACAAGACCTCCTCCTCCCTTTCTATCCTGTCTGCCCTTTTTGTACACATTGTACTCCCCAAATACCCTTTTACAAAGTATAAAACGAGAAACACACATAGTAGTGCCTGAAAGCAAACTATTTTGAATGTATGCAAATAACAAGGGACATGTGAAGCCATTTTAAATAACCAGAAGATAAATAAGTTAGATAATATATATGCTTTGCACTACCATTTATGTACATTAGAATTATTTTTACATTATAGTATCATTATAATTTGCTATGATATTTAATGAAATTCCATTAAAGATATCTTTGAAAATAATAAACAAATAATCTGAAACATCTATTAAATATTGTTGGTTTTCTGTTTGTCTGATTTCAGTTAATATCTTAGCAAATATTTTTAAGAGCCAAATGTAATTTTCACTGTAAATAGAGTTGTTACATGTGGAAAGATTGATATCTAATGGACATGCCCCACATTAGATATTTAGGAATTCACACTCATAAAAAGTGTTCACCACTGGCAACCTAAAAACATACTTTTAGAAACTGTATGAACAGTTTGGAGAAATTATTTTTTTTCATCACAAGTTTTCATTTATTTTAATTTTCCTGTTATTTATAGTAAAACTCATTGATGTGTATTAAAAACAAGCATCGCAGAATAAATTCACAATGTTGTTGGATTAAGTGAAAATTATAATGAGATGAATTTCTTTTTCAGCTTTTCATTAAAGCATTCAGTGCAGATAATAGTGCCAAAAGTTTATTGGTTGATGAACGTATGACAGTAGGCCATGTGTGTCGAATGTTGGCTGAAAAAAATCATGTTCCAATGGACACTAGATGGGCTATTGTAGAACACATTCCAGAGCTTTATATGGGTTTGTATTAATTTATATTATGTTATTTATTTATAATGTATTTTATTTTTAAATCACTACTAATTTAGGGTTTTATTTTAAAGAATTTTGAGAAAGAAAGAAAAATTCTAAAGTATTTTCCTTCTTTCCCTTTTTTAGAATATGCATAATTTTCTTTAATTCGGCTAAAATTAATATTTTATTAATTTTGAAATTTTCTAAAAGTTCTTATTTTTCTGTTTACATATAAATTCAATTACCTATAAAATCAAATACATATAAATTCTCAGTGAAGTTCACTAGGAATCCCTTAAAGTTTTTGTCTTAATATCACTGCCTTCATCTGGTTGTGTTAGTATGTTTGTTCACATGCAGGCATTCTTCACTGGTTGTAGACTGGTGTACCCCTCATAATAGACTAAACTATCTATGATAATTAATTGAAGTAATGGGAAAGGAGAAGATTATGTTCCTAGTTATTTAGAAAATGTCAATGTGATGTTTAACCAACTGAAAAAGGAAAAATTAAGAAATTTTAACTGTAAAATGTTAAACTGACCATTAATCCAAGAAACCATCTCAATATGTAGCTTCACAAGCTGTGATTTAACAGAAGAAATGAGTTTATGTAGAGAAGGTAATGCAATTCAACTTGACACAGCATAGGCAGAAAACAGATTCAAGGGTTGTGAGTTATGTAGTTGAAGCTGCCTTTTATGTTTGTTTCTTTATATGGTAATAACAGCAGCCTCCATTTTTCTTTTCATGGTGGTTACACCTCATTATATAAAAAGATTGGTCTTAAGAAGACATTAGTTATTCATCATTTTCAAAATTTACTGTTTTCTTAGCCATTAATTATTGTTCCACAGTCTGTGCTTCTTCAAAGAAAGGTTGACAAAGTTAGAAAATATGGTGTATTTTCTTTGTCAAAAATATGTCGACAAAGTTAAAAAAAAATGTAATGCTAACATGCAAGTTTATTTTTTTCTTGCAAAAATATGCTGTCATTTGAAACTTGCTTTGGTATTTAATGCATATTTTCCTCCTTTTTAAAACATAGATGCATGCATATAAACCCTCTTTCTAATTATGAAATGAAATACAGGAAATGCTATATAGGAGCCTTCTAAATGAAGGGATGTAAAACTAATGTTATTGTCACAAGTTGCCTTCATATTTCACCAAGAATAAATTGATTGTTTTTTAAATGCTACCATTTCCATCCCTCCTTCCCCACCCTTAGCTGTTTTCGATGGTCATTGCCAACTCCTTGTTCCCAACTCCGTGGCACTCAGCAATCAATGCAAAAATTTTTTTTGCTATAAATAAAAAATGTTGGGTTGAGGAGAAAGAAGTGTTATAACAACAACAGAATTTAACATTTATGGGCTAATTATAGGAAGACCAAAATGAAATCCCCCCCCCCATGATTTGGATACTTGTTGCTCATTTGGAGAGGTATGGGTTCAAGTCCCATCATAGACTGGAACCCTCTTCAGTAATAGCTGAAGGGAGTAAGCTTTCTGGAGAGAGTAAGCTTTTCTCAGTAAATTATTCCAGGTTTTTCAGTCCATACAACATTCAAATCAGCCTGTGAACACCGATGTGCATAAAAACCTAATAATAACAGCAACTATAATAACTGTTGAAAAATGAAAGGATGTGAAGTCCTATACATGGATACGGAATGTCCCGAGGAATAGTACTTTAAATTCTTTACTGCTTTACTAGAAGGCAAGTGACAGCCTTCTTCTAGGTCTGTGCATGGAAATCCCCCTCTCTTCCTCCCCAGCTTTTGTTTTACTTTTTATCGAATGATGTTGTCCATAGAACTGAACTTTGAAATATTCAGTTAAAGTAAACAAAAGAAATAATAAACAAAGTTGGAAATATAAAGGTTACTGCAAATTAATTGTGGTAATTAATTTATTTAAAATATGATTGTGAAAAATTTGAGAAATAAATTTTATTCATTATTAATTAACTAATTATTAATAATAGTTTTCTTGATTGAAAACAAATACTTAAATATAGATTACTTTTCTTTTAGAGCGTATTTATGAGGACCATGAAAATTTGGTAGAAAATTTATTGTTATGGACAAGGGATTCTTGCAATCGCATCTTATTTCTAGAGAAGGAAGAAAAGTATGACTTGTTCATTAACCCAGAGGTAATTTCAGCTTCACTCAGTATTTTATGATAATGACTGAAGTTTCCTAATACAGCAGAAGTTCAGTAATCCAACATCTGTGGGACCATGGTGGTGCTAGATTATCAGATATTTATATTATATAAATATCTAAATATTTATATTTATATTATCTGAAAGTACTTCAAGTAACCGAAAATTTCTGGTGTGATCATATGCTTTTATATCTTATTCAGTTGTTATTTTATTACTTGAAATAATAAAAATATGTAAAGAGACAAAATCAATGATGAAACAGCTTTTAGTTCTTTTTATTCTTTACACAATAGAAGAACAAACTTTATTAAACTCAGCTGTGATAACATTGCTTTTGGACAGTTGCATTGTGATTCTTTGGTCCCATTGGAAACCTTTGTGGTCATACTTCACAAAGCAGTGTTTGCTGACATTAAACTTGCTACAACATTGATTGGGCAATCTTTTATTTTATTAAGCTGTGTGGAAAGTAAAAGCGTTCAAATTTCTTTATGTGATCGACTCTCATCCTGTATGATAAGTTAATTGCAAGTGATGAATTATTACATGTGCGTGTGTGCGTGCACATATGCACGCTCGCACACAAAGTTCCAAAGATATGCAGCATAATACTGTCATAATGAACAGTGATTGAATCTTTATTATATTTTTTTTATTTTTATAATCACACGGATGCAAGCTGAATATTTGTGGGAATGTTAATACTTGAACTGAATATGGAAAGTGTTTTTTTATTTGAAAATGAAGTGTATATTTTAAAATTCATTAAAATAAAAGCTTTCATTTAAGATATCATACCTCTCACGGCCTGCAGGAAGTTAAATTTAATTAAATATGATATATCATTAATAGACAGTAATAAATAAATAAATCATTAATAAAAATTTCAAAACCACTCTGAACTATAAACAGTTGAGTTGAAAAAAAATTACACTTATTGGAAATCGTATCTAAATTTACTAAAATCCAAAACTTAGGCCAACAACCCAATAAACACTTATGCAAAAAAAAAGTTCACAAACATATTTTTCAGGGAATATGATAAAAGGCATGACATGAATGATTATTTGTAATATTGGGACAAAACCATTTATTCAGAATTAATGCCATCAGAAATAATGACTATAAAGTTAACCAAATTTTGTTTAATATAAGATACCCTATTAGCTTCTTAGTTAATTGGTCATTAATAAACATTTTTTCATTTTCCTCTTCTGAAGACTAATGATATTGAGTAGTTTTTATCAATATTTCCTTTAATGTTTTAGTCTCTTTTCGATGCTTCTCCTTTATTTTTAAAGTTGATGTAGGGTTTGAATTTTAGTAAATTTCTCTGAATTAGTTCCTAGCATGTAGTTATTAATTAACAAGAAAAAAGGATTATTTTATGTGAATAATAATTTTTTTGGTGTTTCATAGATATAATTAAGTGCAAATTATTTTCTAATGATACAAAAGATATGGTTAGCTATGAATAAGCAAAAAAAAAAAAAAAAGGGGAAAAAAAAGTCTACTCTTCACTTCTCATTCCTTCTTTTTTTTTAAATCTAAATAAGTTCTTTAAAATTAGATAGTTGCTCTTTGGTGTTTGACCAGCAAAATATACTCCAGTGAGTGCACAAAAATAAACATTTAAGTTGTTAGTAATTTTATTATTAGTTGTAAATGATTTAGTATATACAGTAAATCCTTGCTAGTCCAGATTAATTGTGGGAAGAGGTCATCTGGATTAGTGAAGCAAAAGATAGCCCTAAAAGACAAAAAAACTTAGAACACAAATAAATGGAATTAATGCTGAAAATTTAATGCATAATGCTGATGGAAATAAATTTTAAAAAATCACTGTCGAGCCTTTATTTAAAAACTATAAAAAGACAATACATTTATCAGGTAGTGTTGGTGTTGCACGCCATTGCCATGCAACACCAACACTACCTGATAAATGATTATGATATTTTTATGTTAGCATTTTGGTAATTATTGACCAGGAGGGAAATATAAATGGGAAATATTTGTAAGTGCTTGCAATATAAGCTTTTAATTTTAAAATTCATATACCCTCCATCCAGCTGTTACAACTTGTTAATAGTATTAGCCATGTGGTGCAAGAAAGCTTAAGCTTTTAAACCATTTCCTCCAAAATTTGAATTATGGCCCCTAGTTGTGGAATCATTTATAATGGTAAAAATTTCACCATCTTTCATTTTACTTCACCTCTCAGAGCTTTATACACCTCACTCAAGTCTCTTATAAGGTGCCTAGTTTCCAAATGTGTAGAAATTCAATTTTGCTTCAAAATATTCAATTTCTCCAGGCTAGTTGCCTGTCTTTGGACCCTTTCAAGAAGCTCAGTGTCTTTTTTGAGATTTAGCATTAGCATTAGTAGAGTCATATGATGCAAGAAAGCAAGCTTATGCAGCATCAGCCAAAAAAAAACAAAAAAAAAAAAAAAACGTTCCCATTTGGCTCTCCGTTCGTTCCAAATACCTGTCCAGCTGAGCCTTAAATTTATTTAGGCTATCAACTTCCACGTCAAAGGATGGAAGTCTGTCCACCAACTAACTACCCACTGGCTAAAGGCAAACTTCCGCACATCTATCCTACATCTGTCTTTCCTCAATTTGAATTTATGCCCTCTCAGGTGATTATTCTGAGAAAGAGGAAGAATCCCATCAGCATTGAGTATGCTCAAACCATTCAAGACTTTGTACACCTCAGTCAGATCACCTCACAGGTGCCTAGTCTCCAGAAACTGTAATTTGCAAAATTTAAGCCTTTCTTCGTAAGAGCAACCCTTTGTTCAATACTTGAACAAAGTTTAGTTTTAGTACTTGAACATAATATTCAAAGTGTGGTATTACAATTGCCTTATACAGTGGGATTATGATTTCTGTGCCTCTAAGCAAATGTTTGATAATTCATCAGTAGGACTGTGGGCCTTCCTTGCCACCTGTACATGCTGCTTGGAGAACATCATGTTTGATCACATCTTAAGTTCCGGTGGATTTCATGCAGTTAAATCTCAACTGAATTGACTGAAATTAATTAGTTTCATTAATCATAGTGAAAATTATACTTCAAGTCCATTGTAATTAAATTTTAGTTCTGGCAATCTGTGAGAAGTACTCAGTTTTAAAAGTAGGTTTTTCTAAGTCATTATAGCATTAAACTAAAGTATTAAATTTCTTTTTTTGGAAAAAGAAAAAAAAAAAAAAAAAGCCTTTTCATTGTATCACTTTCTTGAATACTCGAATACCACTGTGAATAAATAAATAATTAAAATCACCTACACAATTTTAATTATATATTTACTTGCAGATTTTAATTATTTATAAATCATCCATATAAAATTAAAATGCTACTTAATGTAACTGTATAATTTAAATACAATAAAACTAGATAAAAATGATAAAATTTAAAAGTAATTATAAACTCAGGAGCTTTCTGAAGCCTAAGCTTTCTTTATCAGTGGATAAACATTCTAATTTCAAAACACTAATTATTTCATAGCAATACATGACATGACATGACATGGCCACCACAAATTTGTTCTTGCATAATTATCAAATTCATTTCTTAATTTGATATTTGCTCCACCATTCCTCAGTGGCATTGTATTAGAAAGGTGGTGTATATATATATTACTTATGTATCTTGCTAATAACATGACACCTTTATTTATTGACTGTGACACCTTTGATGATTTAATTTATACTGAGAGAGAGAGAGAGAGAGAGAGATTTATAAATCTCTTGTTGAGTGAAAAATTGCTACATACTTTTATATTCTCTTTAAGAGGAAATAATTTTAAATAAAATTGCTTTTTAAAGGATTGGTTAGTTTTCAAAGCAAAGAAGAACTCTTTTCTAGACTTAACCTAAATGAAGAAAGCAATATATACAATAGTAGGACTTCATTTGTAATAGATATCTAACAAAAATGAATACTTACTATTCTTGTACTTCACCCCCTTCCTGTGAATTTACATTATAGCAAGTATTACTGTTTTTACTTTTTTCTGTTTCCACTTTAGATCTTGATTTGATATACTGTGAAAGCAAGGCAAAACACAATAATTGTGTTTTGCCTTGCATAAAATCAAAAGAGCTTTTATTTCTGTGTTTAAAATATATATTTCTTTTTGCAGCTGTTTTATTGTGTGTGTGTGTGTGTGTGTGTGTGTGTGTGTGTGTGTGTGTGTGTGTGTGTGTGTGTGTGTGTGTGTGTGTGTGTTTACTGTCAGTAAAATAACCAGTTAATATGAATTATAAAAAATCAATAGCCTATTTGTAAGGTTTTTTACTTTGATGTAATGGCATTTTACTACATTAGGATATTGGACTGAAAGTAAAAAATGATGTTAATGTTAAATTTCTGAAATAAAAAAAATCAGTAAATATTTGTCTTTTTTCCATAGGAGTATCTCCTGGGTGGAAGTTCTTCTGAAAAAGGCAGTGAACTAGATGATGAAGCTAAAACTACTTTGTTAGAGGTACTGATAATTACACTTACTAGATATATAATTTGGAATATCTTTGTACATATGGTGTTTAATTTTTCTAATTTGTTTAGAGAGAGAGAGAGAGAGAGAGAGAGAGAGAGAGAGAGAGAGAGAGAGAGAGAGAGAGAGAGAGAGAGAGAGAGATAATCTTTAATTCCCTTCACGGCCAAAAAGCCAGGGGTTTACATTTTTACAGCCTCCCGAAACTTCCGGGAGAATCGAACAATTAATTTACAAAAACAGGTAATTTTACAAATGAAAACATTTTTTGATACAAAGGACAGAACTCCGTACGAGAGTTAGGTCTGATTGAGCTGGCTTAACATCGAGATAAGAGCACCAGCTCAACCAGACAGGAACAGATGCAAGGTACACATGTCATTGCTGATTAGTCCTACTAGTCATAATTTTTTTCCGGTAAGTCCGGTCAACAGCAAATTTGTTCAGGTCAGCGTCAAGTGCCTGGGTTTGCTTGAACATCTGCTGAGGGAGGAACCTGTCCGAGAGATGGAGTCGTGTTGAATGCGGGTAGAGCTCGGGATTGGCCCTAAGGGCAGCAGGGGGAATCCTCCAGCCACAGGTATCCCAGAATGAAGGTGTTGCGATTATGCCTGCTATCATCTTGACTGTTGCTAGGAGGCGTTGGTCGTCGACTAAGGTGGGAAGCCATGGAATCCCGAGAGAGTTGGCAAGCTGCGTGGTACGAATCAGAGCTGGAAGGTTGCGCTTCCTGTTGGCCCACTTTAGGAGCCAGAATTCTGTGGCAAAGAGTGGTTTCTTTATCGACGGTGCCGCTGACGCCCAAATTTCAGCAGCATAGAGTAAAGGTAGAAAGATAATTGTTCTTATGTATCTCACGGTTGTCTTTTTATCTCTGATATGAAGGAGATGATGCTGTTTTGCTATCCACCGGAGTCTTGAAGCACGTGTGAGGAGCATGTCTGTGTGGGCGTTGAATCGAAGTTTGGAGTCGAATACAATGCCCAGATCACGATGGCTGGATACAATTGGGATGAGGGTGTTTCCGACCGAAGGCTGGAGAGAAGAAGGAGTTTGCTTCAATGAATACACCATGAATTTGGACTTAGCAGGATTGATCTTGAGCCCAAACTGGCAGAGGTAAGATGTGACTGCAGTGAGAGTGTTGTTAATTTCAGTTTTTACCAGATCAAAGTCTTGACCAGGGATGATGGGAGTGAGTATCTTGATATCATCTGCATAGCTCAGTAGACATTGAGAATGTGCAACCAGTGGGAAGATAATAGATGAGAACAGAAGGCCGGAAAGTACCCCTCCTTGTGGGACTCCTGCGGTGACGGATCTAGTAAGGGTGCGATCTCCTGTATGAAGCTTTATAACTGTTATTCAGAAGAGAGGAGAGAAAGCATAATATGTTCCCTGTGATCTGGAAGTGGCATTCCAGGAGAGTGAGTAGTTGGTTTACTTGGACGGCGTCAAATGCAGCCTCAATGTCTAAGTAAGTAACAGCTAATTCGCGCCTTTTCTCGAATGCTGACAAGATAGTATTCGTGGTGGCTAGCAGATTGGTGATCGTTGGTCTGTTTGGAAGGGAGTAGTGAATTTGGGCTGGATTACTGGGCAAGATCTGCTTGGTGAGGATGGGGAGTAAGGTCTTCTCCAGGAGCTTCAGTAGGCTGGAGTTGGAGACGGGTCGGAAGTGTTTAGGTTTCGACGGCGACTGAACTTTGGCTAAAGGTTTGATGAGATAGTTTTTCCATTGCTGTGGGAAAATCTGGTTCGAGAGTAACTGGTTGAAGATAATTAAAAGTGGCTGAATAATATACGGACTTAGACATTTGAGCATGAATTGGGGAACTCCATCATCACCAGTGGTTGACGAGGCAGGTAGAGAATTGATGGCAACGATCAGCTGTTGTTTTGTGATCTGAATGGTGTTCAACACTTCTTGCTGGGTGGGCTCTGTTAGTAGAGCCAGATCTGAGTTTGGCATAGGATTACGATTAAGTCTTGTGACGAAATCGAGCCACAATTCAGGATCAAGTTGCAAAAGAAAATGAAGGTTCACTTTCTTGTATGGAATTTTTCCTTTAGCCAGATCTCGGTTAACGTATAATTTGATTACCTCAGATTTCAGGCGATTAAATTGAGCCCGTGCCCTTGAATAAACGATGCGATCATTGACATTTTGCGACTGTTTCCATGTGCGATGGAGCTGTTGCTTCAGCTGGAAACTCATTTTGAGTTCTGAATTCCACCAAAGTCTTGTATATGGACTGATTGTGATTTTTTTTTTAGAGGCAGCATATTTGGCAACCGTGTTGATCCAGTTTGTGAGAATGTTCACAGCTAGCTCTGGGTCACAAGTCTCTAAGGTCACCCAGGGAATGAGAGAGGCGGCTCTGATGCACTTATCAACACTAGTGTAGATAATTGCATCAGATTTGGGGGCTGGCAGATATGCAGTCACATGTATTGGGACATGATCAGAGTCAAATGACATTTCTGCAATGTAATCAAAGGTGCAAGGGATAGAGGCTAGAACTAGATCTAAGAGGTTATTCCCCCTGGTTGGAGCTTCATTAATAAGTTGTAGATCAGCACATCTCAAGTGTGCCAGAAGATCCTTTTTCAGATTAGATAGCTGAGGAGGTAAATTGAAATCACTACAAACTAAGTGAGAAGCTGTGGGATGCAGCTGATTGATTATCCAGTTGGAAATTTGCTGGGAAGGCGTTGGAGGTATGTACACCCCACAGATGTCAAACGTCACGAAGTTGTATCTTAACGTAACGAGGATTGCTTCATAGTTAGGGGAGTTACTGGATTTATTATCCAAAGCTTGAAAGCGAATTTCTTGTAAAATATTGCGATGCCTCCACCCTTGCATGCAGTCCGAGATGTGAATACGACCCCATAATCAGCTGGGGCAGCTGCTGCTAGGAATTCTTCATCGTCATTGAGCCAGGTTTCGGTGATGGCGAGCAGGTCAAAATATCCGGGGAGCAGAATCTGCTCCATAGTGTTAAGCTTGTTCCTAAGACTATGCACATTCTGATAAAAGATGGTGCAGGCAGGTACTCTAGGTACTTTGATACGGACGGGTGGTCTCTGACATGGCACTACTCGATTCAGCGGGGTGTGTCTAGGACTGATGAGCACAGGGATCGGCATATTGGTGTTCCGTGTCTGTGGTTCTGGTTGCGGTAACGAGAACTACTAGCTAGATAAAGGGTAATACTGAAATACATTCACTTTTTTCTCTAAAAATCCCATGATAATAAGTGTCCATAACTATAGACTTGTTTTGAACCATCAGTTATGCATTAAAATTTTAATAAAATAAAAAAAAATAAATGTAGTAAGTAATTAAACCATAAAAATACAATAGGATAATAATGCACATAAAAATATAACTGTAAAATATAATAAAAACAAATTATAAAATGATTCAGGGAAGCCTTTTTAGTATTAGTACACTTCATTAACCTGAAAATTTGTACAAAAAATGACAGTGATGGTAGGGGGGTCATATAAATTTACAGAGGCACAAAAAAAATGAGATGGGGGGGCCTGAATCAGAAAAAAAAAGTTATCAGTGAAAGAAATGAAAATGGAAGAAGGCATGTAGATAGATGATAAAATGTGTTCACAAGAAATCAGAGATGTACTATTGAATGTGTCATGAAGGTGAACCCACTCCAGATCTCTCCACAGTACAACTGACTCCAAAAGTGGATGGATGTGCATCCCTGGTCTTGATTGATTTTTCTTGGCTTTATGACGTGATGAGCAATGAAATGAGCAGTGAGAGACCAGGATGTGGAGAAGGTGATGCTGCTGCCGCCAAGAGAGCCACATTGTGGGCCACGCATTACTACCAAAAACATTGGCATTTTTGGTCTTAGTTGCTGGTTCTTGGGTTTATTTTTAGAAATAATACCTCAAACCATCACTTATCCATGCTAATATTAGCAGTATGGCTAAATGATGCAAGGAAAAAGGTTTTTCTGCATCTGCCAAAAAAGAAAAAAGCAATCCAATTCTGCTTTAAATGTAACCGAACTCCTCCTTAAACATTGTGGCAGACAGTTTATTCCATTCAATGCACTGCCCCAAAAGTAACTTCATGAAATCCAGCTTCGTTACTCCTAAAGTTTTATATTTACACTCTTGTCCTGTTTCTTGTCTCTCTTAATAATGAGAATATACCTCTCCTCGTTCATTTTATTGATACCCTTCAGGGACCATCTCCTTATCTGAAGTGCACTTAATAATAATAAATATAACATGGATATGAATGCAGCCCTCTCCTCTCATCTATTTAAACATTCTGATCTTTTTTGGATTCCATATATTTCCTGGTAAATCAGCACTTTTTTTTTTTTTTTTTTTTTAAAGAATACAGGTAGTTCCCTCTTTACGAGTTTTCGCTTTATGAGTTTTTTTTTTTATCAAGTATCAACAAAATCTAAAATATAATCATTAATTGCAAAAAATGAATGTTAAACATTCATAAATATTGCATTTCAAACCACGCACGTAGCTGTACAATACGGTGTACCCAGCTTTACGATATTAATCCATTCCAGAGACACCATCGTATCAAGAAAATATAATGTGAACCCAGTAAAACGTTTTTTTTTGATAATTTGTTCCATGACCTCGGAAGTTTAAATTTTCACTGTAGTAGTAGTAGTGGCATGTGATGCAAGAAAGCAAATGTATGAGCTTATGCAGCATCAGCCAAAAAAAAAAAAAAAAAATCACACCATTCCCTCCAAATGCCTGTCCAGTTCCTCCTTAAATTTATTCAACCTATCAACTTCCACAACAACAGATGGAAGTTTGTTCCAGCAATTAACCACCCGCTGGCTAAAGGCAAATTTCCGCACATCTATTCTACATCTGTCCTTTCGTAATTTGAATTTATGCCCCCTTAGGTTCTTAATCTGAACAAGTGGAAGGATCCCATCAGAATTCAGTGTGCTGAACCCATTCAAGGCCTTATACACCTCAATCAGATCACCGCGCAGGTGCCTAGTCTCCAGCCACTGCAATTTGCAGAACTTAAGCCTCTCTTGATAAGAGAATCCCTTCATTCTCCTCACCAATCTTGTTGCCCTTCTCTGTACACGCTCAAGTAAATCTACATCCTTCCTAAAATGAGGCCTCCAGACTCTCTAAAAGGTCGTTTTTATAGTGTAAATTGTATTAGTTGCCAATTCAAATCATTAAAATGCACTATACTTTCATCATTATAATATGTTCTGTTATAAGAACCAATTTTGAATGGCTTTATGATATTTTTCTAAAGCACATTTCTGGCAGTCATGAACATAAAACAATTTGCACTTTCTGGTTTTTTGGGCTTTTCTGTTAGTGCAATCAATTATAAATGAGTAGTAAACTGAATGTTATTGCATTTGCGAAAATACCGATAGCTGAAATTGTGTGGTTTTTACGTTATTATGGTGAAATGTGTTTCCCCTTTACTGAAATCTTCAATCGTATAAAACACATAAATAAATTTTTAGAATCTTCTCTTCATTCCTTTCTTTTTTTTTTAAGCTTCATAAACTTGTTACTCCGCGCAAATTGTGTTAGTTGCAATTTGTGCGTTCCGTTAAAAAATGCTTATGCATGCTATTGAATTTTAAAAAGAAAAGAGAAGATTACCTTGGAAATAAATGCTTCTTGAAGCATTTCTGAAGACGACGACTCCTTGTGCAACAAACCAAAGAGTGCCGAGCCAATATTGAGTGATCAATGAGTGTGCATTTAGTCGATGATGGTGAAGAATAGACATTCTTTAACATTTGTAAGTCATAATTAATTTCTCTATTATTATAATTTGCTTGATTTTACGGGCTATGTTTTCATTTCTTTGGATAAATCAATCATTGTTTAAATGTAAACTAATTAGCCAACTAATTTCATTTTTGATAACGTAACCCTATTTTTAACATTATGTCTATGGGAAATAAATTCTCACATTGCAATCACACACTAGGAACGAATTAACTCTTAAAGTTGGGGACTACCTGTACTTCTTTCTTATTTCATGCTCTGTTTGATATCTAAGTGGTTCTAAAGGTAGTAGCTCATAAGAGTTTCGGTGTGCATTTTGCTGATAAATACTCTTCCACAGCTATGTCAGTTGACTAAAAATTGATTAATCAGGGAAATGGGTTTTAGGCAGCACCTTCCTTGTGTTTCTGATAACAATATTCAATTCCAGTATACAAAAGCCTATCTCCTTTCTATTTTAACATATGGTTCTGAAATTTGGCTTACTATAGCTGCATTTCACTAAGGGATTGATCTCAATTGACTATATGATACTAGCCTTTAATACTGCCATCTTTTCACTTCAAGCCCTGGGTGCCAAGTGATTGTGATTGAGCATTTTCTCTGTGTTTAAAGTGCTATTGTCTAAAAGCGATTAATAATTCTTTTACGTTCCTGTCCTTAAGAAATTTATTTATTTAATAACAGCTCCTGTTACAAAAGTATAGAGCAAGAAAGGAAAACCACCTTTCTTTATTTTTATTACTAACCCTTACTGCTGTATGCTTGGTCATACCAGGCACTGCTCCTGCCTTCCCATGGCAGGGCAGGAAACCTTGGCAGAACAGTTAATCTGCCAAGGGCCAAGAGGAGCTAATATGGATCACAATTTGTTTCTGCCTCTACAGCTGACAAGCTTTCTGCCAGAAATAAATACTGAACATGACACATCGCAACCCAAGAGGTTTAAAACCAATTCCTTAGTGACAGAGTTTCCTGCATTTCTCATAATGCACTCTCTTACAGATCAGCCTCTCAGTAAGCTGTCTCCACTCCTTATCCAGAAACACCTGGAAAGTTTGGCAGGATCTCCTAAGACAGTCAAGAGACTGCAATCAGGGGACCTGCTGGTGGAAACAGTAAACTGCAGACATTCTGAGAAACTGCTAAAACTTGCAAACTTTGCTGGAATTCCAGTAAAAGTTTCTCCCTATGCAACCCTAAATATATCTAAGGGTGTTGTATCCAGCTGGGATCTATTGAATGTCTTGGAGGAGGAGATAAGTCAAGATCTTCAGGAGCAAAATATAATCGCAGTGAAAAGAATCATGGCCAAAAAGGACAACACACTAACATCTACAAGGAATATTATCCTCACTTTTAATACCCCAAACCTACCTTCATCCATAAAAGCAGGTTATCTTCTTTGCTGCATTCGACCCTACATTTCTAATCCCTTGAGATGTTATAAGTGCCCAAAGTATGGCCACTCTCAAATGGCATGCAGAGGAATCCCAGTTTGTCCCAACTGTAGGTCCTCTGATCACACCCACAGTGATTGTTCGGCAACAGAAATAACCTGCCCTAACTGTAAAGGCAACCATACTGTTTATTCTAAGACATGCAATAAATGGAAAACTGAAAAGAAAATTGTGAAATATAAGATCGAAAATAAAGTAAGCTTTCAAGATGCAAGGAAATTAATTGCTCCCGCTATTACTAAACGAACGTACTCCAGTAGGTGCCTCTGTAGCCAGGTGGGAAGGAGCAGCAGTGTGTAGCACACGCTTCTTGATTAGACTGGGGTTCGAGCCTGTCACCACCAAATACGGAGGATGCGGAAAGGTCAGGGAATGACCACCGCATATCCCGGAGCAATATGGCCTTAGTTGCTAATGCTCCTAAAAACCAAATAACAACAACAACAACATACTCCAGTGTTGCTCCAAAATATATATCAGTGGCTACCCAAACTGATGTTAGTCCTTTTAAACACTTTAATCTCCGACTGGGCTCAGACTGTTCTCTCTCAACAACAGTCCAATATCCCCAAGCAGTTGAACCAGTAAAGCAATACTGCTCCTACAGTACCAGCGAAATCTCCTTCTCCTCCTTCTCCTCCAGTGATTGCTGCTACATCAGATAATTGAGATTCAAACATAAAAAAGAATATTCAGGACACATCAATGGATTCAATTGTCTCATCCAGACAGGAAGACCCAATCTCAGAAATATGTGTGGAAGAAGATATGGATACCGGTTGGCCATTCTTCTTCACAAAAGACAAATCGAAGCCTGAATGCTCTTAACCAGTCACATTAAAGAAACAGTCAGATACAGCTTCTTTTACTAAACACCAATAATGCCTTATATTCTAAAATGGAATTGTAGAGGAGTTCGTAGAAATTTAACTATATTCAAGATTTAATTAACCGCTACTCGCCAATTGGTTTCTGTCTACAGGAAACCTATCTAACTTCTCTCAAATTTCTACCACACATAAAGAACTATTCTATCTATTGACAAGATCGTAATACTTCGAATTCCGCCTGTGGAGGTGTGGCCATCTTGGTCAGCTCAAAGATTCTGACCAAACAAATTGTTTTGCAAACTGAAATTGAAGTTGTTGCCGCACAGTTGATAACCCAGATTGCACTGATTACCGCTGATTAACCCAGATACAGCTGATTGCTGCTACTAGCAGCAATCAGCTGTATTAGCAAACCTGCTAATACAGCTACCTTCACCTGTCTGTCTCTTGGGGGATTTCAGTAGCCACCACTCCTTATGAGGATCGACTAAATTAGATAGACATGGCTGACTAATTGAAACCTTTTTGGATAAGCAAAACCTTATCATTCTTAATACTGATCCACCCACTCACATACAATTACCAACTGGACAAACTTCTGCAATCAATCTCTCGATATGCTCCCCGATTCAGTTTCCAATCATGGAATGGTCTGTTATGGATGATCCCATGGGCAGTGACCATTTTTCGATTATTTGCAATCTGCTCATTGCACAACCACCATTAGCCCAACCCTGCAGGAAGTGGAAGTTCTCTTAAGCCAACTGGGTTAAATTTCAGCCAGCTGTCACCCTGGATGAGAAATTTATACGAACACAGTCGATAGATTAAGCCACAGATTATGTAACTTTACACCTACTATCTGTGGCTAAATGCTCAATTTCATTGTTGAATCCCCAGTCCCGATGGCACCTTAACTATTGGTGGAATGAAGACTGCACAAAAGTAAAGAAGTTAAAAAAATTAAGGCATGCAATTTATTTCGTAGATCCCCAACTCCAGCTAATCTTATTAGCTACAAGAAGCTAAGGGCAAAAGCATGTCTCATTCAAAGGCAAGCCAAGAAGAATTCTTGGATTCGGTTTGCATCTACCATAAATAGAAACACTAACTCCAGGTTAATATGGAAGAAAATTAAGCAGATCTCTGGAAATTTCCATCCATCCCTTCACCAATTCTTTCATGGAAAGGGCAAGAACTCTCTGCTCCTGAGGCCATAGCAGATGCCTTGGGCAAAACCTTTGCCCAAGTTTCAGCAGCATCAACTTATTTTCCAGATTTCCAGAAAATAAAGACTAAGATTGTTCAGTCTTAGTCTTTATTCCATATAACCAACATCTTCAGTATTCTGAACTTCTACACGCCACTAAAACAACACTCAAGAGTGCTGCTGGGCCAGATGGAATATATTGTTACAAAATATTGGTGACAAAAATTTACAAATACTGCTGGTCTACTGTAACTGAATATTTCTGGAAAACATTTATCCCAGCTCTTGGCATCATGCCACAATTCTTGCCTTTTTTGAAACCTGGAAAAGATCCTACCAGTCCGTATCGTTACTGACCAATTTCCCTCTTCAGTTGCCTTTGGTAAATTACTTAAACATTATCCATAATTGACTTGTTTGGATCATCAAAATGCAACACCTAATGAGTAATAATCAGCATGCTCATCAGAACAGGTCCTCCTTAGATGTCATGGTCAATGCTGAGTCTGCAATTCGCAATGCCTTTGTAAAAATGAACACCTTGTTATGGTTTCCATAGACATAGAGAAGGCATTTGATACTACCTGGTGTCATGGCATTCTCAGTGACCTTCGTGCTCTTGGTCTACGAGGCAACCTGTCTATATTCATTAGGAACTTCCTCCAGAATCGTTTGATCCAAGTTAAATATCACAACTCACTTTCTTTGACATTTTTACAGAAAGGAGAAGTACAACAAGGGTCTGTACTGAGTGCATCCCTTTTTGCCCTTAGAATTGATTCCATCACAAAAGAACTTCCAAATGTTCAGACCTACCTTTATGCTGATGACCTCTCTGTTTCTTGCCATTCTCAGAACGTGAGATCCATTGAATGGTAATTACAGATATCCCTGAATAAAGTCCAAAAGTGGGGCAATGTGCAATGGCTATCATCTGTCACAGCAGAAAACCTTTGAAATCCACTTTTGCAATCAGCGTAAATTACATACATATCCTGAACTTCAGTTGTCAAACTTTACCATTCTACGAATGATAAATTTCTTTGAGCACATTAAATTTGTGCATACTACCTGCCTGAAAAAGCTGAACATACAAAAGCTTTATCTAACTTGCCTTGGGGAGCACACCATACATCTTTGCTGCTCTTATATAGAGCAGTGATCAGATCCTGTTTGGATTATGTTGCTCCAATGTATGATTCTGCCCGAAAGAGTACACTACTCTGGCTGAATCCTATACAACATAGTGCATTGCAGATTGCCCTTGGTGCTTTCGGGACATCTGACATCTCCTACCCATAGTTTATATATTGAAGTTCATGAGCCTCCTCTTTGTATCCGCAGGGAAACACTATTTCTTAAGTATGCAGCCCGAATACAAAGTTGATGTCAGCATCCTATCGAGTGCAAAATCTCTAGAAATAAACCCAGTAAAATAAGACCAGCAGGCTGCATTGAATTAATACAGAGTTGGAATGTTCCTATTTTCAACAGGCAACAAGTAATGAATTACTCTCAACCACCTTGGACTCCCCTTTCTCAATTAACTCACAATACTTACCTTCATAAATGGAGAAAGAATCGTGTACCGATAATCAACGTGAAACAACTCCATGCAAGCCATATTCAGAAATATGCTGATTTTTTTACCGATATATACTGATGGATCCAAATTGCATTCAGCCATTGGTGCAGCAGCAGTATTTCCCTCTAATATCATTTTGGCTGCCCTTCCACCCAAGTATAGCAGCTTCTCAGCAGCACTCCATGCAATTAAATTAGCTTTAGGAAACCTGAATCGCTACCCATCTCTAAAATACATAGTATACACAGACTCCCTCAGCTCAATTACAGCAATGCAAAACTCCTCCTATAAAGTTCACCCTTTGCTAGATCAAATCAGAAGTCTCCTATTGCAAATTGAAGAACGTCATCAATCAGTGACCTTTTGCTGGACCCAGCATATTCAGGGATAAAGGGGAACAAACTTGCTGACAAAACTGCTAAAAATCCATCAACTTTTGATTTAACCTCTGTTCCTGTTCCAGCATATCACTACAATCACACATACAAGCAGCATGTCTGATGCAGCGGAAAGAGCTTTAGTACTCTAGCACTAGTGCAAAAAGAAGTGGTACTTGCACAGGCATGAATAGGACATACATGTCATACCCACCCGCCATCTACTCACAGGAGGGGATCCTCCTCAGTGTCCACACTATTCAGCACATTTATCAGTGAAACATCCTGATTGACTGCCCACAGTATCAGTAGGACAGAACATCTGTCCCGTGTTCCTTGACAAATCTGGGAGAATGGGTGACATTAAAACATATTATTGGCAATGAAGCAAATATAAATGAATTTTTCTCTTTTCTGAAAAAAATTGGAATGTATCATAAATTCTGAAAGATCTCCATAATAAAAATGAAGTCATTACAACTTATTCTGTTTTTTAGCATTTCCCTATGAATAGTCGCACCATAGCCTCATCAGCTTATGTGCCATTAAACACACACACACACACACACACACACACACACACACACACACACACACACACACACACACACACACACACACACACACACACACACACACACACACTTCAAGGTTATTGGAGTCCAAGAATCTTAACTTGTCTTCTCTGGTGATGATAATTAGGTGAAATCCCTGTATTCTTGCTACAGGCTATATCCTAACATCTGGCAAGTTCCTTTCATTTAGAGGAAAGTAAGGCTGGGTTGGTGAGGCCTGTCCCCACAGTGCCCAGAACACCAGACTAGCCTTCCTTAGTTACTGTAGACAGGGCCGCTGCAAGTGGGTAGGCGAGGTAAGCGTCACTTACGGGTGGCAGTTCAGGAGGGCGGCAAAAATTTTTTTGACATATACAAGTCAGACCTCTGGTTAACGAACTTCTTTATACAGAAATTTTCTATTTAGCGATTTTTTTTTTTAAAATCCCCCTGGGTAATTATATTTATAATAGTTTCAGTAGAGCAAAGAAAATTTTCATATGATGAACGGATTACGAGACTTTACTGGGAGTGCATTGTTTGCACCTCTGCCCTTCAGGCAAATGAGTCAATTAGTGCTGCTGCGAATTAAGAGCTAAAGGGATTACCATTCTGCAACTTAGTGTTACTCCTAAAATCTAACCAACCACCTGTCCCACATACCCAGAATTCGCACTGGTCATCTGATTGGTTTTATACAATCAGATGATCAACGTGACTTTCAACATGGCAGGAAAATAATTTATTTGAAATAAATATCGTACATGAAATTGCAGATATATTAAGTTGTTTATCTGGATCTCTGTTTCATATTTATATTTTGCAGTTATAAAATCTTATTTTTCTTCAAGTTCTCTGCCCTCAGGCAGGTTCAGGGCACCATGCTTCTCTATCTTGTGCTATACTTTTAATTCCTATATAATTTCCTCTTATCATCCAGTCTATCGTTCCAATTCTCCTTCTCCCAACAGTTCTCTTCTCACACATCTACCTCCCATTCCCTTTCTTCTACATGCTTTCTCTTCTCAATATAAAGTTACTTTGTCTCCTTAATTCTTTACTAACGTTCTATTTCTATTTTCTATTTCTCTTCTATTTTCCTCAAAATCTCATTACTCACTCTGTCCACCCATTTCACCCTTTCCATTCTCCTCCACATCCACATCTTGAAAGGTTCTAGGTGTCTAATCTCCTCTTTCCCAGTGTCCATGTTTCAGAGCCATATAGTACAACAGTCTATATTAATGTTTTCACCATTTGCTTTCTTAATTCCTTCTTGAAATTTCTTCTCAATAGTTCTTTTCTATTACTAAATGCCTCTTTGCCCATTGCAATTCTAGTTTTTATTTCTTCCAGGATTTTTCCATTTTCTGCCATTAAGCTTCCCAAGTACCCATATCTGTCGACCTGTTCCAATATTATTCCATATAATGTTACATTGATTCTTCTTCCTGGCCTCTTTTAAATTAACATTACCTTAGTTTTATTGCTGTTAAGCTTCATATTTTACTCCTTTATTGTGCTGTTCAAGATGTCCCGGAGCTCCTTGGACATCTTGTGCTGTCCAAGATGTCCAAGGAGCTCTGTAATTCTTCATTATTAGCAATCAATAGAACAAAACATACATCAATGCTGCGTATGAATCAAATAGTATGGGGGACATGGAACACCCTTGCCTTACATCCCTACCAATGGGAAATCAGGGAATATTTTCAAGAAAATAGAACAGAGGAAGCATTCCAAAAAATTCTTGATTTGGTTAATAATATGTCTACTGTCATTGGCATTGCCGCTTAGTTTCCACAAGTAAGCACTGTACGGAAAAGATTGAAAAGACTTCATTTCGATTATGAAAGTAGAGGAAGCTATTAAGGATCCTCAACAAAATTTCAAAATTAATATTTTCTTTCAAATAATGGACACAATAATTTTCTCGTTAACTGAAAGATTTAGAAATAGGAAAGAACATGTAGAAATATTTTAAATATTTCTAAATAAAAAAAAATGGTCGTATAACAATTTCTTAAATATATGCAAAGATTTACATATTAAATTAAGTGACATTGATTGTAATGAGTCTGATATTAATGGTTTAGCATTACTGAAGAACTTAAGAGTACTTCAAATTTATATTAAAGACAATATTACTCCATCTGAAGTGTTACAATATATTTTTAAAAACAATTTTAAAGATACTTTTCCAAATATAGTATGTGAGAGTATGTCAAATATAGGATGTCAGAGTGCATTAAGAATTTATGCAAATGAGGGGAATAAAGGGGTGCTCTTACAAAGAAAGGTTTAAGTACTGCAAATTGTGGCATCTGGAGACTAGATGCCTGCAAGGTGATCTGATTGAGGTATATAAGGCCTTGAATGGGCTAAGTTAAGTAGGCTCAGTTCTGATGGGATTCTACCTCTTGCTCAGATTATGAACCTGAGGGTGCATGAATTCAAATTGAGGAGAGACAGTTGTAAAACAGATGTGTGGAAATTTGCTTTAGCCAGCAGGTTGTTGGATGCTGAAATAAATTCAAGAAAGAACTGGACAGACTTTTGGAGCGGATGGAGAGATGAATGGGAAATGGGTTTTTCCTTTTTTTTTTTTCCCTTTTTCTTTTTGCTGATGCTGTATAAGCTTGCTTTCTTGCCTCATATGCCACTACTAATGCTAATGCCAATTTTTCTGACTTTACCAGTTTCAGCTGCCTGAGGTGAACGGAGTTTTTCAAAATTAAAATTAATCAAAAATTATTTATGATCGACAGTGTCTCAACGGTGACTCTCTAATTTGGCAATAATTTCAATAGAAAATGATCATTTGGAACAAATAAACATAAATGAAATAATTAATAAATTTGCATATCTTAAAGCAAGGAAATATAAATTTGTATAATTTTTTTTAACATTATAATTTTCCTTTTATTTTATTATTGGGATAGAATACGATTAGTGTGATTTAGAATTTAAAGTTTATTTCCAGAATTTCAGAATGGTTTTATTATTTCTGTTTGTTGTTTCATTATATTATATATGTGAGATATGTTGTAATTCTTTTCTGTTTCAATAAATTAATGATTATATATGCCTTATTTTATTTTTTAATCAAAATATTTTGGGGCGGCAAATTTGATTTCACTTACTGGCAGCACATAGGCTCGCAGTGGCCCTGACTGTAGACAACAGAATCCTGATATTGGATCCTTGCACTTCCTTGAGTTGATTAAGATTTTGATCACACCAAATTTTTTTTTTTATTATCTGCTGATAGCCAATAGACCAAAGAAGTTTTAACTATTGTTTTCTCTGGCAGTATGTAATGTTAACTGACTTAAGTTGATATCTGTTAATTTCATTATATTTAGGATCCATGCTATTTCCTCTTGTTTCTTTCAAATCTAAATGTAATGTGCAATTTAAGTTTTCATACTGTAAACTCAGTTAGCTGCTACTGTACAGGGATAGACTGAGTATTACTTATTGCAATATTTTTCTTAGCCAGTGAAGTGGTATTTATTTAATTTATTTATGTACAATATGTACACTAAGAGTGGGCAACCTTTTCCTGGACTGTGCCACCTAGGAGTAGATCCAGAAGCCACCAGAATCAATTCACCCCCACTGAACTACACTTGGTGCCACCAAATGTTTAAGTGCGTAAAATAAAAATTATTTATAAAATAATTTTAATTACAGGGTGACGAATAAATTCTCATTCTTACAGAATTGATCCCACGAGGAGCTCACTAATGGTACTACTTACCTGCTTTAAATTAATGTTAAAAGGTGGTAAATATGAACCAGATCATAATTTCTGGTTGTATATATATATATATATATGTGTGTATATATATATATATATATATTCCCCCCCCACACTGGGTGGTATGCCACTAAGAAGAGCATACATATGCTACGTGTGTACTACAAGACTTGGTTGCCTCTGGTGCATACCCTTCTTCTTGTCAGGTCTCTTTTTGCAAAGCGCTCTTTCCCCATTTTTTTTTTTTTTTTTTTTTTTGTATTTTTTAGTTTTACCATGTCATAAAAATGCTTTTTTTAGATAGAAAAAAAGCAGTTTTTTTGTAAACATCTAGTAGTAATAATTTTTTTTATCCTTGTAATGAAGTTTCTATTAGGATATTTAACAGTTCATCAAAAAAAAAATAAAGTTTCTACATGGAGACTACATTCTTCAAGTAGCCATTGTTGCTTTGTAATAATCAAATACTGTTATTAATGTCTCCTGTGTTTATCATGTGAATATAACTTAACATGCTGTTTATTCCTTTTTTGGGAGGCACCTCTGTAGCCAGGTGAGCAGGAGCACCAGTGCGTAGTACACGCTTCTTGATTAGACCGGATTTCGAGCCCGTGACCACCAAATACGGCGGATGCAGAAAGGTCAGGGAATGACTACCGCATATCCCCGGAGCAATATGGCCTTAGTTGCTAATGCTCCTAAAAATCAAATAACGAACAAACAAACAAACATTTTTTGGGAGGGACAGAAAAACAATTTATTTTCATTAAATACGAGACTTAGATTTATTTTTACACATACCAACTTTTGATTTCAGTTTTGCTTATTTGTATTGATGTATAATATGTGCTAAAACCTTGGATGGAATAGAGTTTAGTAATTATATAATTTTAATACCAAAGCAAAATAATAAAGTAAGATTTTTATTTATTATTTATTTTTTTTTTTTTTTTTACAGGAATTTTTTTCCAGTTCTGGAGTTGGTGTTCCAGAAGTTGAGGGCTTGCTTTATCTTAAAAGTGATGGCAAAAAAGCGTGGAAGAAACATTTTTTTGTATTAAGGGCATCTGGGCTTTATTATTGTCCTAAAGGGAAATCCAAGGTAATTGGAGTCTATGGTTGAATCACATTTTTTTTTTTTTTTTTTTTTTTTTTTTTAGTTACATGATTACTTCAAAAATGCAACAAACTTAAGTTACAAATAAACATCATTACAGATGTTTTGACTTTAGTTTTGAATATCATCAGGACTATTAACATATATTTAAACTTAGCTATAAGTTTAGCAACTATTTAGCTATATGAAATCTATTAAATATCTGCTTTAAAATATAGTCAGGAATCAAAGCCATTGCTATATGTTTTACAGTTAGAGATATACACCGATGAGCCAAACATTATGACCACCTACGTAATATGATGTTGGTCCTTCGCGTGCAGCCAAAATAGCTCGTACCCGGTGAGACATTCATGCTACAAGATTTCTAAATGTGTCTTGTGGTATCTGGTACCAGCACGTAACCAGCAGATCCTTTAACTCCTGTAAGGTCTGTGGTTGAAACGCTGCAGATCGGAGTTCCTGTTCCAACCAACACAACCCACAGATGCTCGATGTGATTGATGTCTGGGGAATTTGGAGGCCATGGCAATACCTGGAAGTCTTCCTCATGTTCCGTGAACCAGTCTCGAACAATCTGGGTAGTGTGGCATGGTGCATTATCCTGCTGAAAGACAGCACCAGAGGGGAACACCGTTGCCATGAAAGGGCCTGCCTAGTCAGCAATGATGTTTAGGTAGGTGGTAGATGTCAGAGTGCCCGGTACATGGATGACTGGACCCAGGGTATTCCAGCAGAACATTGCCAAAAGCATGACACCGCCGCCACCACCGGCTTGTTTTCATCCCACAGTCGTTTACCTGGGGAAGTGATGCCCAGTCACTTCCCCAGGTAAACGACGCATACATACCCAGCCGTCCACATGGTGCAACAGGAAATGTGATTCATTGGACTAAACAACCTTCTTCCAATCTCTCAAGGTCCAGTTTCGATGCTCGTGTGCCCATTGTAGGCGCTGTTGCTAGTGAACAGTGGTTAGCATGAACACTCGGAGCAGCCTGCGCTTGCACAGCCCCATTTTCAGCAGGGTTCAATGTACTGTGGTGTGACACATTACTCCCACCACCAGTATTCCAATTACCGACGAGTTGCGCCACAGTCACCCTTCTGTTGCCATGTACCATCCAGGAGAGCCTTTGCTCGCATTAATCATCGATGAGCTGTGGTCGTCCAACACCTTGCCAGCGGTTCGTAAGTTTTCCCTCCTCGGACCACTTTCTGTAGGTACTAACCATGGCTGACCATGAGCATCCCACCAGCCATGCTGTTTTGGGTATGGTCTGACCCAGTCGTCTGGCCATTACAATTTGCCTGTCAAACTCGCTTAAGTCCACTGCCTTTCCCATCTCAAGAACAAGAATAACACTGATTAACGTAGCTCAGTATCAGGTGTTTTTTATACTGTGTCCCGACGTGAGCATGTGCCTTAGTTCACCTGCAGTTGCTTTGATTTGCATAATGATCACTGGTCATAATGTTTTGACTCATTGGTGTATGTAGAGGTATGTTTTTTACTAGTTGCCACACTAAACCAGTGATTTTGAGGTGAAACTTCCAGATAATTAAGTATTCAAATTAAGTACTCTAATCAAAATAGTAGAATCAATGGTATAAAATATATTATAAGCAGAGAAAAATTTGTTTTGGAATAATATGAAAATACTACCCAAACTACAATTTGATCTACAGTGGTGCTCAAAAAATTGCATTACTTGCAAAATTCACTCAAATTTCTGTTAAATGGTAATACCGTTTATGTTTTGCAATAGCAGTAACCTGTTACATCATCCATTTCTGGAATTCACTGTAATCAGTCAACATAATACATTTATTATAAAAATAATCAGAAACTGGCAGTCTAAATAAAAAGAAAAGAAGTGGATGTCTAAAAATATCTTCTGCAGTAAAGGAGAGATTTCTGGTCTGTGTATCCGAAACAGAAGATCCTCATTGACAGATTTTCAAACAGCATGGGAAAAGGATACAGGGGTAAAGACAAGTACTGCTACTGTACGTAGATGCCTCTTTATCAAGATTAGTAGCACGTTGGCCAAGAAAAAGCCTTTTTACACAAAATATGGGATCCCTGCATCTAAAGTGGGCAAAAGAGCTAGTTGGTCTGAGGATAAGCGGAAATGTGTTATTTTCTCTGATGAATCAAAATTCAACTTTGATGGTTCTGATGACTGCTAGACGAAGAATTTCATCCTAACTGTATTGTCTTCACAGTGAAACAGACTATATCTAAAATGATATGGATCTCTATTTCACATAGAGAAGTTGGTTGTCTTGAATTTGTGAAAAGTACAGTGAATCTGAGGTATAGGACATTCTTGAGACAAAATTACTTCCCACAATTAGAGATCAGTATGGGTATGTTGCCAATTGCATTTTTCAGAACAACTCTGCTCCATATCATAGAGCAAAACCATAAGTACTACTTCATAAATTTTGAAAAGGTTTTAAATTTATAAAATGTTGCATTCCTGCTTAAATAAATGTAATTTATTTTGTTGTCTTAACTTTCTACAGGTGCAAAAATGGTTGAAGGATAAATCAATTCACACAGCAACATGGCCTGGAACAGTCCAGACCTCAACCCATTTGAAAGTCGTTGGAACAAAATGGGTGTTTCAGTAATGCAAAAGAAGCCAAAAATACTTAGAGAGCTCCAGGAGGCATTAATCTGCATTTGGTACATTATCCAGTTAGTGCCACGACGTGCAGCAACTTCGAAGCAAAGGGTGGGCCAACGAAATATTAGTGTGCAGTTTTTTTTTAAAGTTATATAGATGCCTGTTGCCTATTGTCCTAATATGAGCAAAGTAATGAAAAAATAACTGATGTCATAGAATTTTTGTTATTATATGAACCATAAGTAACATGTTGTTATTTTGAAAAAAAAAAAAAAGGACTTTTTCATTTTATGTTTATCCATAAGGCACAAAAGTAAATTTTTCTGCAATTAATAGTTTCATATTGTATTGTTATTATTTATGTTCTTTCAGCTATTTCTAAAAGATTAGCTGCCAGTATAAGGACAAACAACCTAAAAAAAATGAGGTATTGCAATATTTTTTGAGCACCGCTGTATATGATTGCAGTCTCTATAAGTTTATTGAAGGCATTGTATTCTAAGTGTTTGTTTAGTTGTTTGAAATAAAATTCAGCAAGAATGTGATTGGTTTCAGAATTTTGAAGAAGCTGATCAGTTGAATCTGATCTTTTGCAGATGTTCCTGACACCTTCCCTCTACTTATTATTTTTTTTCTTATTGAGAGATACTTATCAAGTAACTTATCTAAAAGAATAAAATTATTCTAAAACAGAAGTGTTTTACAGATTACTTGACAAAAGTCTGCATTTTTAAGTGCTTTATATAATTTTTCTTTTAGTTGTCTAAAGATCTGTTGTGTTTAACTACATTTGAAATGAATAATGTGTATGTTGGTTTTGGTTGGAAAAAGAAATACAAAGCCCCATCTGATTATGGATTTGCCATAAAGGTAATATACATGTTTACTTATACCTAATTAAATGAATGCCTCTTTTAAAGCCAGTGTGATAATAATTTCATGTTTTATGTCATACATTTATAAATTTCATCATTGACATAACTTACCTTTAATAAAATTCAATTTTGTTATTAATTAAATTTGAATCTCTCGATATGCTTTCAAGTTTGAAAAATATTTATTTTATATTAATTCATAATCATAATGCCATTGCACCTCTCTTAACATTATTATTATTATTATTATTTTTAAAATTTTCATAAATGAATGGGTTGGACACTCACTTTCCCTAAAAGATTTTATGCCTCACCTGAAAATTCCATCATTCCAACATATTTCGACTCCAGAGTCTTTTCAAGGAAAAAATATTGAGATAACTCTCTAAAAGCATTTTGACACACTGTTGGTAGCTTGGCTTAAGGATAATTTTGCTTCTTGTATATCCAAGATTTCAGGACATGGCCGATGTTCTCAGAAATTTATTATGCAGCCCAAGTGTTGTCAACTGTGACATGCTCATAGTGCTCTAGACATAAGAAAATTGTATGTGGTGATACTTAAAGATTTCATAAACTTTTCTGGTTAGAAGTATTAAATGTATTTCTTTCAGTTATGTCACACTGATGTGCACTAGTTGTACACTAGTGTCGAATCTAGAAATTTTTGTTGCCACCCTGCTGACTCACTAACTTTACCAATAAGTTGTAATTTAATCGGTTTCCATTAGATTACAACTATAAGATTCCTGATGACTCAGGGTTGTTTACAATGAACTTTGCTTCGTGGATAGGAGTAGAGTCCTGGTGGAATATCCAGCGCTGCTCATTAAGCATTGTTTCATTCAGAGCCTTCACTGGCTTTCAATATGTATATGTACAATTATTTAGAAACAGAAAACTCAGGGTTTGTCCTGCCAGTGCTTTGTCCAGCCTGCCTCTTTGTGGTTCTGAATGATAAACTAGAGGTTTTTGTGTCTTAACACAAGCCCCTAGGCTAAGAGGCTGGATAAACAACATAACCCACACTAACCTACATAAATCTGGCCTTTACAGAGTATGTATTCATCACAAAGCTGAGTGCAGAGTTGGGGGGAATCCCCGGAGCCACATTACAAATAACACTGTAATAACACTGTGTCCATCCACTCTTGGAATGCCTTAACTACAACACTCCATGAAGAGCTCAAAAGATTTGCAGTTTCCCTAATACTGCCACTCTTCATCTGGTACCCAACAATCAATTGAAGTCCATCAGATCACATCCCTTGCCCATGTTGGTCAAGTACATTGTATGGGCTGCATGCTATAAACCTGAAGTATCACATTTACCAGTTGTCGCTGCAATCAATGAGCCACTAGGAAGGGAGGAGCAGCGAATTGCTAAAACATGGGCATGGTCATAATGTTTTGACCGGACAGTCTACAGGTAGTTCTCAACTTTACGAGTTAATTCATTCCTAGTGCACGCTCGTAAAGCAGCAATTTGTTTCCCATAGACATAATGTTAAAAATAGGGGTCAGTTACCAACAATGAAATTAGTTTGTTTAAACAATGATTGACTTATCCAAAGAAATGAAAATGTAGCCTGTAAAATCAAGCAAGTTATAATAGAGAAATTATTTATGACTTACAAATGTTAAAGAATGTTTATTCTTCATCGTCGATTAAATGCACACTCGTTGATCACTCATTATTGGCTTGGCACTCATTGGTTTGTTGCACAAGGATTTCTGAAGTCTTCTTCAGAAATTCTTCAAGAGGTGTTTATTTCCAAGATAATCTTCTCTTTTCTTTATAAATTTCAATAGCATGCATAAGCATTTTTTAACGGAACGCACAAATTGTAACTAACACGATTTGCGCAGAGTGACAAGTTTATGAAGCTTAAAAAAGGAATAAAGAGAAGATTCTGAAAAATTATTTGTTTTTTATACGATTGAAGATTTCTGTAAAGGGCAAACACATTTCACCCTAATAACATAAAAAACCACACAATTCCAGCTATCGGTATTTTCACAAATGCAATAACATTGAGTTTACTACCCATTTATAATTACTTGCACTAACAGGAAAGCCCAATAAACTGGAAAGTGCAAATTGTTTTATTGTTTTATGCTCGTGACTTCCAGAAATGTGCTTTAGAAAACTATCACAAAGCCGTTCAAAATTGGTTCTTGTAACATATGATAACGATGAAAGGGTAGTGCATTTAATGATTTGAATTTGTAACTAATACAATTTACACTATAAAAACGACCCTTTAGGGAGTTATATAACAAAAATCTGAACGTACAAGGTCATGGAATGAATTACCAAAAAACAATGTGTTATTGGGTTCACATTACGATATTTTCTTGATATGATGGTAACAGATTGATATCTTAAAGCGGGGTGCACTGTATTGTATAGATACACGTGGGGTTTGAAATGCATTATTTATGAATGTTTAACATTCATTTTTTGCAATTAATGTTCATATTTTCGATTTTGTTGATACTTGGGGGGGGGGGAGAAACCTCGTAAACTCGGGAACTGGTAAAGCGAGAACTGCCTGTATATATTTATATATAAAATATTAAAAAATTAAATAACTTGCAGTTACTTGATATTATTACAATATTTATTAATAGTCATTTATATAATGACTATTAATACAATACAATCAAATTACAATATTCATTTTGAGTTTCAGCAGAAACTCAAAATGTTAAACACCAACCTCTGTTAAGTGACAAATTTTGTATAATTCTATGCTTAATTGTTCTTATAAATGCTCTCTAAGTATCTTTATTGTAAACAAATTTAATTCCACACAATTTTTTAAAGCTTTACAATTTTGACACCAGAATAAATTTGTTAAAGATGCTGAATAATATTCAGTATCTTTAATAAATCCGATGTTTAAAGTTTTATTGACAAATGTATCAATTTTTCTTAGAAATTCAGCATAGAGATTAATGCATTGTTTATAGAAAGCCAATTTACAGTTATGGTACTACAGGTACAGTGCAGTAGAAATGGTTCAGCTATATAATGAAAATCTTGCAGTAAAAGAAATTTCATATAGTTGTGATCCTGTAGGTTTTGGTTTCCATGAGCTTCATAAAAGAGTGCTTATTGCTTTCTTTATTATTTTGCAGTACTGTTAGAAATGTCACGTCTTAAGATTTTCACTTTAAAAGAAAGAATAAAGTAATTTAATTGGAATGCAAAAGGGGTAAAGCATACGTCAGAGACAGCAAAAAGCATTTTCCTCTTCCCCTGCATTTTTTTTTATTTATTTATTTTTAATCGTTATTCTCACTTAAGTATATATCTCAAGCGTCATGTAGAGGAAAATGCTTTTTGCTGCCTCTGATGTATGCTTTACCCCTCTTTTATGTAATATTCAGTTTTCAATTATTTCAAACATTATTCAAATATAAGTATATCACATGACAGTAGTGGGCTGATTTGCTAACGCTGACCCTGTGCTGCCATCCATAGTTCATGTTTTGCCTATATAATCTGGTTAAGATTACTTTTGTCAGTGGTTTGGCTTTACATTTAAGTGCTTGTATCTGTCCTATTTTTAATTTTCGCTGCATCAGGACCACCGCTATTCGGGTCGTCTGCATTGGCGGTTCGATCTGGGGATCGGATGGTGGACTGATCTTTCGATCGATTCGCCTTTGCGGCGATTTGTCTAGTGATTGAAATGCAGCAATTCCCTGACCATTATTGGCCTTGTGGTCCTCTGTTGAGATGGGGCATAATGGTCAGTCTATTTCTGTTTTTGTTTTATTTTATTTTATTGTAGTTGTTCACATCTCTGCTCGTGATATTTCACATAAATTTGGACCTGGTGCCCGTCAGAGGGGGCACCATTAAATTTCATTTAATTGGCTATTCAAAATTTAATTGATTATATTTTATTATCTTTGTATTAGACTTTCTAAATTATCTTTGAGAGTTTCTGCTACAATAATTTTAATCTCTTCCCTTCCTGTTGGTTTGATTGTTAAGTATAATTTCACAATTTTAGCTCTTCTGTCTTGCCATGCTGCTGGCATTTTTTATTATTATTATTTTTAATCATTATTCTCACTTAAGTTTATATCTCAAGCGTCATGTAGAAGAAAATGCTTTTTGCTGCCTCTGATGTATGCTTTACCCCTTTTTTATGTAAGATTCAGTTTTCAATTATTTCAAACATTATTCAAATATAAGTGTGTGTGTGTGTGTGTGTGTGTGTAATCACCGTGAAAACCTGTCCTAGGGCAAAATAAATAAAACTATAAAGATATATTGTAAGAGGACACGGGTGTAGTGACCTTGAAAAAGACAAAAGACAAAAACCAAGAATGATTTAGAATAAAATAATAAAAATCAAAACTATTGAAGTAACTAGCTTAAAATAAAATATAGTATGAAATATCACAGATTTAAACAGAGAACTACATGCCTAATTCTGTTTAAATCATAATAAGTAAAAACAGAAATAGCAAAGCAATTAAATTGATTAGTAATGTGAAAGAAAATTAATTGTAATGCCCAATGTGGCTAAAATTAAATTACAAATTTTGCCATCTACAGAGATGGCAGGACCACTAGAACCATCTGAGTTAGTCAGAGGTTAAGCTGTGAAATATAAAGTAAACAGAAAAACAAAGATAAAGACATGTCACAAATCCCAAACTCTTCAGATTGCTGCTAAGATATCATGATAGACATTTGTAATTTGTCCATTGAATTAACCCTTATTGTAGTTGCCTCCTGGGCTTTTACCCATATTCAACTAGTTCTCAGCTGTGAATTGTAACTGAACTTTTTCAAAGGTTAGTATATTATTCATGTTAATACAAAACACAACACACAAGTCAACTCAGTAAACTCAAATAATAATTAACAAGAACAGTAACAACCATTTGGCCTAACAGCAGTAACTACTTTTCCACCCCCGCCACGAGTTACCATCCCTACCACAAGGAGGTAGGAATAAATACTTCTTTATTATTATAATAAGGACACTTCTTCTTTATGTTAACAGAGGCTGTTTAATTTTTCAAATAAATTTTTCAGGGAATTAACACCAACACTAAAAGATAGCTTATGTTTTGCCACATCTTTATGGGCTCTACTGAGATGAAAAAATTAACAGCCTCTTAACACAGAAGTGTGTTTCTTATAGTATAACTTAGCAGCTTGATATCTACTACAGTTTTGTATCTTTAATTTAAAATTCCTGTAAATAAAAAGATGTTTGTGCGTGTTTTATTTTTCTGCTGTGATAGATATTTTTCAATATTTATAATTGTTTATTAACACTGTGTTTTAATTTTTTAAATCTGCATTATTATGCATTAATAGACTTTTGTCCTTTATGTTTAACAGCATCCACAGATCCAGACTAAATCCTCAAAATATATCAAATATTTATGTGCAGAAGATAAGTCACTGAGGCAGTGGATTATGGGCATTCGTATTGCAAAGGTAAAACTGATAAGAGAACATTTGAATGCTTCTTTGTAATAAGTTAAATTTTCGTTACTTTATAATATCTTGCAAAAGAGCTTTATTTGAAACTTCTTCTGAATTGTAATAGGTGTGCATGTGTGTGTAACAAAATATTATCGCTAAGGTCATAGAGTCCCTGTAATTAGGTGTCAAAATTGTAGAATTGAATAATTAAGTTTGTCACTGAGCTAAAAAATCGATGTAAAAGAAATAACAATTCAAAGTAATGATGCCGGCTAAAACAGTCAGTCTCTTTTGTCATCTGGGAGTTATCTGTGAATGGTAGCTATAATACTTTACAGACTTTTAAAATAATCTGTTTCTTTTATCTTCGAGTTACCCATGAATGGCAGCTACAATACTGTGAAGAAGTAAGAATAAAATATTCTGTCAAGGGATACACCAAAGTAGTAATTCAATAAAGATTAACCTAGAAGAGATACTAAAGTTAAACTTAAATGCCTACTGAGACTATCTATCAATTTTTTCTAGCTTAGAATTTATCATTAATTACAAAGATAAATTTGGAGAAAGGTGAGATATAAATTTGCCTAATATAAAAAAAATATTTATTGAATTTATGCATAGTATAAATAAGACGAACGTACTTTGGGAGAAATAAAGGAATTTTACTATTAATGCTGTCCCCCTACCCCTTCAGGGAAAGCTATAAGGCAACAGTGAGGTGTGGGGTGAGCAACAATTCTCTCTCTTTTGCTTGTGTATATGATCTGTGGAAGTGTATGTTCATGAGCCAGTTTACATGTTGTGCAGGCTGTAAACTCTAGAAGGAAAGGGATGAATCAGATTGGTCCACTGGATATTGATGGTTCAACAGTTGAGGATCCTGCTCAGGTGGCTAACAAACTAAACGAGTATTTTGCATCTACATTCACACATGAGGAGTTATTCAGGAAGGGGGATGCCAGAGGTGAAGTAAACTCTGGCAGTGAGCAGATGATTTTGTAATAACTGAGAGGAAAGTGGAGGAGAAATTGTTGAGGATAAACATAAAAAAGGCACCCGGGGTGGATGGGATCTATCCAGTTATATTAAAGGAAGTAAGCAAACCCTTAGCCATAATTATGAGAGCTTCTTTGGACTCAGGGGAGGTACCCATAGACTGGAGATGTGCAAATGTGACCCCAATTCACAAAGGAGGATCAAAGGCTGACACAAGTAATTATAGACCTGTGAATTTAACTTCTGTTCCAGGAAAATTAATGGAGGCACTGGTTAAAGAAGCACTGCAGGATCATCTAGACAAGACTTCAGTTATAGCTCGGACATAGCATGTTAAGGGAAAGTCTTGCCTGACCAATTTGATTGGATACTATGATGCAGTCACAAAAGATCTGGATGCAGGGAATAACTTTGATATTATATATTTGGATCTTAGAAAGGCTTTTGATACTGTTGCACATGGAAGACTGCTGCACAAATTGGAGCAGTGTGGCATTGGAGGCAAATTGCTGCTATGGATAAAGGGATGGTTGAGGGGGAGAAGATAGAGTGTTAATCAATGGACACTGCTCATCATTATTAGTGGAGTCCTTCAGGGTTCAGTATTGGGTCCATTGTTGTTTTCTGTATTTATAAATGATATTGATGATGGTATATCAAGCGTAATGTCCAAGTTTGCAGACAATACAAAGGTTGGCAGGGTTGTTAAGGACACTACTGATTCTATGCTGCTGCAACAGGATCTGGAAAGGTTGAGCAGATTGGCTGAGAGGTGGAAAATGAAGTTTAACATTGACAAATGTAAAGTACTACATATGGGAAGCAGTAACCCCAGAGTAATGTATAACTCTGTGGTACTACACTGACAGTGGTAGAGAATGGAAAGGACCTGGGGTAATTGTGCAGGCAGATATGAAGTTGTCTGAGCAGTGCAGATGGGCTGCAAGAGTAGCTCATGGTGTCTTGTCAATGATATACAGGAATTTTTCTAGCAGGGATAGGGAGGTGATTATTCCCTTGTATAAGGCAATGGTCAGGCCGCACCTTGAGTACTGTATACAGGTCTGGAGGCCTTATTTTAAGATGGATATAGAGCTGCTGGAATGAGTACAGAGAAGGGCAACAAGATAACAAGATTAGTGAATGGAACAAAGGGTTGCTCTTAAGAAGAAAGTCTTTTAAGTTTTGCAAATTAGTGTCTGTAGACTAGGCATCGGCGAGGTGATCTGATAGAGGTGTAAAAAGTCTTGAATGGTTTGAGCATGCTGAATGCCGATGGGATTTTTCCTCTTGCTCAGAATAATCACCTGAGAGGACATAAATTCAAATTGAGGAAAGACAGATGTAGGATAGATGTGTGGAAATTTGCCTTTATCCAGCGGGTAGTTGGTTGGTGGAAGACTTCCATCCCTTGTTGTGGAAGTTGATAGCCTAAATAAATTTAAGGCTCAGCTGGACATGTATTTCGAACGAATGGAGGGGTGAAATGGGGGTGGTTTTTTTTTTTTTTTTTTTTTTGCGATGCTGCATAAGCTTGCTTTCTTGCATCATATGCCTCTACTAATGCTAAAGACCTGGAATAGGTTGCAGATAAAGCTTGCTATTTCCATCTGAGGTTGACAGTACTTGCACTCAGAGTATCAAAGTACTTGAAGAGTGCTTTGGAAATTCTTCAATCAGAAATAAACCTAGACCTCTACTAACAAGTGGCAGATGGCAATGTATACCATACTGACTAAGCCACCATGGATGACACCATAGTCTTAGTAGGCATTTTTGGGTGTTTTATCACTCTTCCAACCTTTTCCAGCCAATTTTGATTAATCAACCAATTGCATTAGTTTTTTTCATTGCATGCCAAAGCATATAGTGAAAAAACAGTCCCTGAGACAGATTTTTCTTTAGAAGGCAAAATTTCATAGGCTATCTTTGTTTCCAAAAAAGCAACATTTTAAAAAACCTCTATGAAATTACTTGCACCCAGCAAACAGGTAAAATAAACATTTATGTATGTACAACCAAAATGCCACCTACTTAAAAAAAAAAAAAAAAATCTGTTGAAAGTACCAGTGCATTATGACTTGACAAAAATAAGTTTCCTTTTTTAAACACCAGAAGGATGAGATTATAAGATATTAATTTTGATTTGTGACCTTGCATAAATAATAAACTTTCAATAAAAGTTTTTATTGAAAATTTTTAGTACAGTAAACCCTCGATTTAACGGACTAATAGGGGAGAAGGGGTGTCCATTAAATCGAATGTAACCTGGGGGGCATTTTTTATTGTTCTTAATGTAAAAAAAAAAAGCTTTAATACAATATACAGTACTGTACAATATAAAATTATGTTGCAATTTAGCCTTTGATTTATGGAATTCAAAAACATGTGCTACTGAGACACCTTGTTCTAATTTCTCAATTAGCTCTAATTTCTGTGCCACATTTAAGTTCACACGCTTTCTTTTAACTCCTCTGTCACTTGATGCCATTTTAAACTATAAGGATTGCAAAATTATTTAATAAATAAAGTCACAATTCAGAAATCACAGAAACACTCTGTATACAACATGACCACATGATAGCTTGAGGCAGACTGAGACCAAAACAAAGTGAGTTGGTAGACCTGCAGTTTAGTGTCCTGAGTCACGTTCATCTTGCAAGTCACCGCCTGCTCTTATCTGTTATCTGTAATCTGGGAAAACAGCTATTTGAACACGTTTTCAGAAAGAATAAAGAACAATTTCCTGAATTTGATTATAAAAATAAAAGTAGGTAATTATCAAAACAATAATGGAAATAGGTAATTATTATTAATTTTTAATTAATAATAACACTGAAGTTTTGTATAACCTAAAAAAAAAATAATATGGTTGAGATTAATATGTACATTACTGTATTATTATTTGTCCGGTCCATTATATCGGGGTCCGTTAAATAGAGGGTTTACTGTGTGTGTGTGTGTGTGTTCAGAAATTACAGAAACACTCTGTATAGAACCTGACCGCACAATAGCTTGAGGCAGACTGAGATCGAAACGAAGTGAGTTGTTACACCTGCAGTTTAGTGTCCTGAGTCACATTCAGTTCGCAAGTCACTGCCTGCTGTTATCTGTAATCTGGGAAAACAGCTGTTTGAACAAGTTTTCAAAAAGAATAAAAAACAATTTTGTGAATTTGATTATTAATTAAATTACTGTATTAATATATATATATTACTGTATTATTATTTGTCCGGTCCATTAAATCCGAAATCTGTTATATCAGGGTCCGTTAAATCGAGGGTTTACTGTACTGTTTCCAGTGTCCTTCAGTTTTCGTGTCATATTGATGAACTGAAGTTATGTCACATCTCTTTGAACTTTAATTTCGTTTAGTTTCTTTTGAAATGCCTTAACTTTTTAACTTTGCACAGTCTTCAAATTTAAATGGATTGAAGGTGGGTATCATAAATTATTTAATTAACTATGTAAAGAGATGACTACAGACCATTGGCAAGCAGCACATTGCTCATTGACATTTTTGCTCTGTCAGCTATAGTGATAGTGCAATGCAGGCTTGGCAGACCGTGATCGGTGCATTTGTTAACTTCATGGAACATTATACTGCCAGACAAATGCACAGTCTTCTTTTAACTGCAAATTAGAAATAAGAAATTTATTAAACTGTCTCCATTTTCCTAAACTAATTCGACGTTACAATTTCCATTAAGTTAGGTAAGGGGGAAAGTGAGAAGCAAGGGAAAATAACCAACTCATCAGCAATATCAGTAGTGTCAGTACATGGAAAGTGTTATGTTATGTTTGTTATTTCGTTTTTAGGAGCATTAGCAACTAAGGCCATATTGCTCAGGGGATATGCAGTGATCATTTCCTGACCTTTCTGCATCCTCCATATTTGGTGGTCACGGGCTCGAACCCCAGTCGAATCAAGAAGCGTGTGCTACGCACTGCTGCACCTGGCTACAGAGGCGCCCCCATGGAAAGCATTGGTAGCCAGTAAATTCAGGATCTTGGACCCTTACTTTGATATAGAATTCCGCTTTTTTATCGTTACAGACAGACCCTGACTTGCATATGAGTTACGTTCCACAAACCGTTATGTAAGTCAGATTTAACCTATCCATTAATCACACCCTATTCCTCATATGTTTACAGTACAAGTATACAGTAGTAAACAGAAATAACCTTTAAAACATGTTTTAAAGGTTATTTCTATTAGTTTCATTCACACAGAATGCACCCACAAATTAGATTCCAATATGTAATTATTAATGCAAAATAATATAACATAGAATAAACATATGAGAAATAGAAAAATAAAAAAGTTTAATTTGACCATTCGATCTTCCTTATGAAATTATCAAGAGATGACTGAACAATGGCTTGTTTCTTCTCTTCATAAATCTCTCGATAACAGGCTAAAGCATTATCTATTTCTCTTTGGGCCTTTAAGAATAGTGAGGTATTAGGATTGATCTTCTCCAATCGTGCCATTCCTGCTGAAATTTCGTGGAATGCGAATGTCATCGCTTTCATCATGAAATGTCTTGGAAATTCAGCAACTTTTGCTGCTTCTAATTCAGTGAGTTCTTAATTTATAATTCATCCTCATATGAGTCAATCAGCTCTTTGATATCATGTTCATCAACTTCTAATTCTAGTGTTCACTATTTTTTTTTAGTCAAGTCTTCAAACGTTTCGTCCTTACTGAAACCATGCACAAACTGCAGACAAATTTTTTTCCCAAACTGAATTGATACAATTTTGCATAACCTCTTCCCATGCCTGTGCAATGTTTTGTATAGCTTGATAAATATTATAGGACTTCCAAAAATCTCAGACTGTTAAATCAGGATCAGTTAAATCCATAGCTGCCAATTCAAATCCTGCACAAAAGCCTTACATAAATGGTAAGCTTTGAAGCTGGCAAATGCCTCCTGGTCCATGGGCTGGATGAGCAAAGTAGTGTTGGGTGGAAGGTAGAGTACTTTTATGTTTGAAAGAAAATCATCCAAATGTGCAGGATGACCAGGAGCATTATCAACAATAAGCAAAATCTTGAATGGAATGTCAGTTTCTTGGCAGTATTTCTCAACTTCAGGCTCAAAACAGTTAATAAACCAGTTTTCAAAAAGAGCAGTAGTAAGTCATGCTTTTGGATTTGAACAATAATATTTGGGAAGGGTTGTCTTACTTGATGCCTTTCAAAGTGTGTGGATTTTTTGAATGATAGACTAGCAGCAGCTTAAGCTTACAGCAACCAGAAGCATTACCACCAAGCAAAAGAGTTAGACTAACTCTTATCTTTTCAAATGTTGTATCCTGGCATTATTTTTTCCTCCTAAAAAATATATGCGTGACATGCCATTTTTTCCCAAAGCAAAACAGTCTCGTCTATGTTAAACGTGTTGCGGCAAGCAAGGACCTTCATTGGTTGTTTAAACCACTCAGAATATTTCTCAGCTGTTTTAGTATTGCCACTAGCAGCTTCTACAGACACTTTAACATTATGAAAACCAGCACTGTTCTTAAATCTAGTAAACCAACCATTATTTGCAACAAAGATTGAAAACCGTCTGGATATTTTGATTTTATATATTCAAAAAGACTTCTTGATTTCATCTGAATCGTCATTAAGCTTAGTGGAACATGCTTTTGTTATCATTCTCCAGAACACTGCTTTCATAAATAGCACTGGAATGCTTTGCATTTTTTTTTATTATTGTTGACTTTAAAGAGGCAGATCCATTCACATGTTCCTTTGTATGGGCAGCATCCATCACAATTGTATTTACTGTTGATGGTTCAATACCAAGATTACATCCATCCTATGGCTGTTAAGCTTTGTCCACCTTCGTATTTCTTTATAATTTATTTAATTTTCACCTCTAGATCAATTTTGATGCATTTACACATTTGTTCACTTTTTGCAGTCATGATTGTACTCCACCACAGTGCACACAAACACTAAAAATTATTAAACTGTATGAATGCAAATACACAGCACATCTGTCTTCAATAGTAAACATAGCGAGACTGGAGAAGGCATGCATACACTGCGTGGGCAGTCTGCCTTGCAAGAAGACCACTGTTAGGTGGTGTGCAAGTAACATAGGTGCATTAAGTAAAATTTTTATAACTCAATTTTTTTCAATTGAAATTGAAAAAATTATAATTTGTGTAGGTCTGAATTTACTTAAGTTGGGCTCTGTCTGTATTTTTGTTCGATATTAAAATGTATTGGCAAAAATATTGATTTTTGGCAATGTGTATCATATATCCCCTTGCTTATGCTCTAACTGCTGATCCTCAAATGGGAGAAACAGCCAGCATTTTACCACTAGTTTTATTGCTGTTGGTAAATTCAGCATCCTAGATCTTAACTTTCATGGACTTCACCTTTTTTTTAATTGTTATTTTCATCTTATATTAAAGTGTAGTAGTAGTAATCCTTTTAATGTAGCAATTAAAAAGATCACTAATATTGCTACATCTGAACCTAGTTCTCAAAAAAAAAAAAAAAAACCTCTTTCTCTGTATATATATGTTATTTGTAACAAACTTTGTGCACTACAAATAAAAACCCCTTATGCTTTTATTAGGTTTTAGTGCACACTGATATTCCCTTGAGTAGTGTGTGGCAAATGAAAAAAATATATATCAAGTTGCTTTTCAATTTTTTTTTATCATCAGTGAGCCTAGTTCTCAACCCCCCTCTCTCTCTCTCTCTCTCTCTCTCTCTCTCTCTCTCTCTCTGTCTGTCTCTCTCTCTCTCTCTCTCTCTCTCTCTGTATGTGTGTATTGTTTGTAGCAAACTTGGTGTGCTATAAATAAAACCCCTTATGCCTTTGAGGTGTTAGTATACACTGACATTCCTTCCAGTAGTGTGTGGGAAATGAAAAAAGATCAAGCTGATTTTCAATTTTTTTTATCATAACTGTGGATCCAAAATGGCATGTACTTTCTTTTTAATAATCTTGCTTAACACAGGTAATAAAGTTCTTTGCCCAGATCAGTATTTGTTTGAACACACAAATTTACTTGGGCTATAATAATATGCTTTTCCTTAAATATAAAATGAGAAAAAAATTTACATAGACTTTATAAATGCAGGAGTAAATTATATGTGTTATTATATCTTAGTAGATATATAATTCCTGTGATATCATGGATATATTATTCCATAACTTCATCCTGCTCAAGTGTGTGTCCATATAAGTTCATATGCAATTATTCATATGTAATACTATTATGATTGTTAATTGAATTGACATTTCTCTCTCTCTCTCTCTCTCTCTCTCTCTCTATATATATATATACAGTAATACCCCAAAGTTACGCGATCGGTGGGTCCGACGAAAATCGCGTAAGTCGAATTCGCGTAAGTCGGGGTACAACTTTGCATATAAATACATATAAATTTTGCTTAATTGGGACCAAGGACTAACAAAAACACTAGTTTAGAAGAAAAATATTAATAAAATTGCAGTTCTTTATACATATTAATACAAAATATGTATTAAAAAAACAAATGACTTACGTTAAAAAGTTATTTCGATGTCGATGGCTTCATAAAATCTAACAAATTCGTCTGACGACACAGCGCGTTCTTTTTTTCACGCAGAATTTCTTCGTAGCAAGCTAATAATTTTTTTAATTCCTTGCTTTGTAGCTATAACGCGTTCTTCGTTGGAGTCTATGTTTTCTAAAATTTTTAAGCCCTTTACAATTGAGCCCTTTTCAATTTTCAACCTGTCAAGTTTGCAATTGTCATGTGCTTTTCGCCGTTGCTTCATTTAGGCCTGTAGCACGTGCAATATCACATGGTCTTTCATTTCGCTCAAAGCGTTTCACAATTTCATATTTTTTTCTCTATCGACTGGCAATAAGCCTTACCGGGGAAACCCCGGTGGGCCAGTGTGATTTTGGCCATAAACCATAGTATGAGGCCACTATAAATTTTCCCGGGTAAGAATTTTTGACCCAGTCCGCCTCTGTTTATCGATAATTGCTTTTCTTTTTCTCTCTGAATCTGCAGTGTCTTCACCAGGACGCTTCCTTTTCATTTTTAGGGAATAAAGCACAATTACAAAACGAGGAGGCACGCTTGATACACATAAACAAAGCTGCGCGCATGTAGCAACTGAATAAACAACACCATAAAGGCAGAGATACACTATTAACACCTCACATTTCTAGGGGTTACTACCATAAAACAATAAAAATCCAGTTGCGTTTCTGCTAGTGGAATCTGTTATAAACTGGTAGTAAACTCGATCTAATTGCATTTGCGATTATACCGATAGCTGGAATTGTGTTGGTTTTTACGTTATTATGGTGAAAGTGTGTTTCCCCTTCACTGATATAAAAAACATAAAAGCAGCAAAGTTGAATTTTGTTCATCTTTCGCTCTCATTCTCCACCGTCGCACCGTATATCGATAACATATGAAAAACGACATTGAAGATAGTGGGCGGCAGCATTGCCAAACGAAAAAATCAGGAACCGCGTAACTCCGAGTTCGCGTAAGTCGGGGTATTACTGTGTGTGTATATATATATATATATATATATTGCTGTGACCTTCAATTTAAGCAGTCAGTTCTGAAGAATAAATACCATTGTCTGGAAGACTGAGATTTTGTTTTAAGGATTTTCTTGATTCTGTTAACTTTGTCACATGGATGTTTACGTTCATTCTTCACATGAACGTGTTTTGAATAAACCTACTTAAGAATATTTTAATGAATGCTTGTGATTTGAAGCAGTATTACTCATTCATTTATCTGTTGAATAGTTTTTAGTTAGGAATTTGAAGACATTAATACTTACATAGTTTTATTTTATTTTGCAGTATGGTCGACAGTTAAAAGAAAATTATGACAATCTTCTGAGGGATATAGTTGAAGAGGATTTGGACACTTTAGCACATGCCCGTAGTTTCTCCATTTGCTCCATGGCTAAGACTTTGGCTGTAAGTCCAGATAGTTCATGTAGTCCCCTTAGCCCTCAAGACCAAGAATTTGGAGGACGTGAAGTTTCCTCTTCTAATTCTTTATTATCATCAGAGCCTAATATTTTGGATGTGGAATTTCACCATAACCAAAGTACAGACTCAACACCCACTCCAACTACACCTTCTACACTAGAAAGGACAAGGCAGGGTAGGAAAATACGTCGTCAAGATTCCATTAAATCTAGTAATAGTAATAGCAGCGGGTGTCTTTCAGAGCATTCAAGTACAGGCACTCCTACTACTGATCAGATTGCTTTCGAAGCAGATTTTCCTGTGGGTACAATTAAAAGAAAGCCCAGTATGACTCCAAAAATTCCACTTACCAGTACTACTAGAAGTATTGCAAAGCAGTCAGGAGATGATAATGTTGTAAGTTTAGATACAGTTAGTCTAAGCAGTACTAGCAGCAGCAGTAGTGGTAGCATTGGTGGCAGTCTTGCTGGAAGTTTAGGAAGAGCAACAGGAGCTAGGTTAAATTTAAGAAGGTCTCACACAGATGATAGAATTGTTTTTAATAGCATAAAAAAATTAAGCTCTTTAGGCTCAGATACATATGTAACTACTTGTAAAAAAACAGAGTCTGATGATTTCCCATTGCCACCTCCACCCCCAGAACTTGAAACCTCCTTAGAAAATGTTGATTCAGATATCTTGCCTCCACCACCACCTGAAGCTTTCAAAAGCACCCTTAGCTTGGATTCATTGCCGCCACCTCCGTCTCCAGTTCATTTAGCTGAAAATGAAAATTGGCCTAGCATTTCTAGCCTTAACTCACTTCCACCACCTCCATCACCATTGTTTGATAGTTCAAGTAATGAAAAATTAAACTCGAATAACACTTTGCCACCTAGTCCTCAGACACCCACAACTCCCATAAATTCAAAAGGTAGTGTCCCTTTAGTTCCCCCAAAACCTAATCAGAAAACTAAAACCCAAGAACACCCAAAGAACGATATTGAGTCATCAGAAACTTCTTCAATATATTTGAGTCCTGTGGGAAAAATTAGTTCAAAAATTCAGCAGGCAAAACAAAATTTAAATTTGGATATTTCCGGAATTAGTTGCCATCCTCCCTTTTCCAGGAACTCTTCTCAACATTCCACTCCCTCTACACCACCACATCAAAATCAAGAAATTCTGTCCCCAAAATTTCTTCATGGTCGACGGACGAGTGCACCATATCTTGCATACAATCAACTGCAACACTGTTCAGTAGCATCACCAACAACACCTACATCTCCAAAACTAGGAGCAATGGGACGAAAGTCTCGTTCTCAACATAAACCTCTTCCACCCAAAAGAAGTGAAAATACCAAGTTGTCATCTGCTGCCACAGCTCCAGCAAGACGATCATCTTCAGCTTCCTCTACCCCAAGTGATCAAACAATGTGTCCACCAGAGTCCTTCCTAAGAGACTTGCAAAGAGTTATGGTTCGCAAGTGGAAAGTTGCACAGCAACTTTCTGTAGACATGAGTGCCACTCCTCACCAAATCTTGGGATTTCGTGATCCGTGCTACTTACCTCCAGCTCACCAAGACTATCGATCCCCTTCATCACCTTGGTCCCCATCATCACCTCCACCCCTTCCTCATCATTCTGAAAGAACCTCACGTTCTTTATCTCAGTCAAGGCATCATTCGGTGCGAAAATCTTGTGATGATATTAAAACAACTGCAACACCCAAGAAAAGGCCACCACCACCTCCTCCTCCTCTTCCAAAAAGAGAATGAGGATAGTAATCTGTCCAGTCGGTAGGAGCATCTTGGAAAGAATGGGACCTTAACTCTGCTCAAAATGGTGCTGTGGATTACTACTTAATATCACAAGTCCACTACATTTAAGTTGTAACCCATGTTTGCCATTTAAATATGAAATAGTGAAAAATATATATATGCGAAGAAAAGACCAATCGTGGCAACTTACTTTTACTAGTTATACTGTTTCTATGCATTTATGATGTACATAGTTGTACAGTGTTTTGTGTTACAGTTTTAGTTAGTAGACCTGTCCAGAGCAATAGCTAAGTGACATTTATGCAGGTATGTTGGACAGTTTCTTTACTATTGTTAACCTGGAACTTGTAGGATCCAGAAGAAAAATCCAAAGAAAGGGAAAACAATGAGTAGTGATATAAATAAGTATACAGAGATACATTATAGAGATTACATTTTTTCGTGTAGATATAGCCTTAACTGAAGAGCTTAACATCTTTAGAATAACTGAGAGTTTAGAAACCTTAAGTGTTATGTATAATGCCAAGTCTTGTGATTGTCATATTTTTTTAAACTTTTTTTCCCTTTCTTCATTTTTATATTTCTGGGGCTCTCATATTTATTGTTTCTCTGATAGAAAGCTTTTGTTAAGTTCAGTGCCAAATATTCAAGCTGTGTAGCAGCATATTATAACAGTTCTCATAAAATGAGAACTCAGCTTCTTCAGCAGCTTAAGTAATTGAACTGTCCATGTTTTAGTGGTCCACATAATTTATAATCTGGCAAAATAGTATTTTTAGGTAATGTCAAATGTGTGTGTGTGTATTTTGTGGGAATGGAAAGTTATGAATTTTTTCATTCTTGTATAATATTGAATATTTGCATTGTATGGGCATTTTTTAATGCTTCATGATGAATTTACATTCCTGTGTTTTAAATCAGTCTCTAGTGTGCTGATCACTCATATCGTTCATCATTACCCAAGCTCACTTTTTTTTTTGTATAATTAGTTATACATTACACACTTCACTAAAGCCAGAGTTTTTCACTGCCAGTAATGTATTAGCCCTTGGTATACTTCACTTGCCATATTTTAAATATCAATCAGTATTGTACTAGAAATAAATTTTGTAGTCTAACATACTTATTTAAATGGAAACTTTTTAAAAATTTTTCTTCAGGCAATTTAAAATCTTGCTGCATTTATATCATTATGGTTTTAGCATCTTTTCAAGTTCTTAGTATAACATTGAGTGACAGCAAGTTTTTTTTTTTTATTCTACTTCCCCTCTTTTCAAAACTGAAAGCAACACATTATTAACTTGATTATTATGTAAAAACATAATGCAAATATCCTTAATTAGATATTAACTTTACATGTTAAGTGTAGAAAAATGAAATTATATATACTAGTTCTTATTTGCCTTTGCATCATCATAATATCTTTTATAACTGTACCAGCTGTAGACCTTAGGGTTTTGTGTGGATATAAAAGATTTAGGACTTCCTATAGTCAGGCAATGGGAGACACCTGGCTTCCTTTTTTTTTTTTTTTTTTTTTTTTTGTTATACTGATTAATTAAGATACTTTTTTATTATTTTTAATAGACAAAATCTCATGTTCTAGTTTTGAATTGTACTCACTACAGGTAGTCATTATTTAAATAATGAAGAAAACCCTTCTAAAAACATTGCTAGTATAGATTTTATATTTGATCATCATTAAATTTGCTTAGCTTTTTTAAAGTGTTGTTTTTACTTCTAGGATAATTAGTGATAACACAGAAGTTTGCTAGTGCAGGATGTGAGAAATAGGTAAAACAAAAATTGTTATAATTTTTACTTCTTTGCAGCACATGAATTAACATTTAAACACAGCAGTGGTAATGCCGTTTATGATGTGGCTATGACAAGTAGATGAAATATCAATAAAGATCCAGTTTCTGTAATTTTTATCTTTTATTAAAGTAGCATTAACTTTTGTTAAAAAGATTTGGTTAGTTGGCTATATTAATAAGAGTAATCGCTCTACTAAATAAATTTTGTTGGGGGGATATATTTATAAATTAAATTCATTATTAAGGAAATAAAATTGTATCTTTACCACTACATTAAAAGCTTAACTATTTATAATCACAGATTTACAGAATTATTTCATACATACTTTATTCTTGCTCTTTCTTAGGTGCATATTTCCTTTTACATATTAATATGCTACAAGTTGCTCAAACATATTTTATACTGAATGCCAAAGCCATGTTGTGCCATTTCACTTATTGTAAATATTTTTGGTGTGCATAAAATTAAAATATCAAAGTAATAAGCTTTGCCCTATAGGGATTTGATGCTTTATTATGCCATGCTTTTTACAAAATAAATCTGAAATGCTAGTCTCATTTTTTTTTCCTTCTTTTGAATCTCAGTGAAGGTTTGTTTAACTTTCATATATTTGAAGTTAGAAAACCTTTTACATTACGGCGAATAAAATTGAACAGATATTAAAATATAAAGCTGTACAAATAATGTATATAATTAGCTAAGCATTAAATGGATAAGCCCAACGTAATTATAATACAAAATTTTTACATAAAACAGATATATAATTCTATTCATAGTTATTTACAGATAAAAATATACCCTTTATTAAAGTGTGTGTGTGAGATGAAATTAACAAAAATATTAACATAAGGCTTTAAAAATTTTTTTCAGAGAAAAAAACCACATATAAAGTAAAATCACTGGCATAGAATTTTTATGTATTGTTATACATAATAAGAATTATTAATGTTTTTCTAAATGTGATTTTCAGCCTAATATACTGATTGCCAGTTTTTTTATTTAATGACATTTGACTATTAGTTTACTATTTCACTATCTGTATTCAGTTTTTGGGTAGTTCTCACATTATTAAACATGTTTGCTAAAAAAGTGATTAAAACCTGTTCTTTTTAAGTTTATAACATTTCTGATATAAAATTTTGGTATGTGATAAATTCTACTGATGCTCTTGGCAAATATCCTTTATATTCTGTGAAATCATGGAGATATAGATTTCTGTGTCAGCTGTTCAGCATCTGATTTCTAAACATTTTGAGAAACCTAATTCACATAAATTCAGTGATGAATATTATCATAGCATTGCCAACAGTTGTAGTTGTTTTGAATTAATACCAAGTCAACTCAGGTCTTGAGGAATCAGTATGTTTTCTGTGTTTTTAAGTCCAGTTTGTCTGTTTTGTGAAATGAACACATCCAGGAATCTTTACACATCCGCCCAAGACTCAGCCTTACTTCAGAAGGCTTAATGAGTTCCTCATATCAGGATGGAATTTGACCTTTCCAAACAGGTGACAGGTAACTTGGTCACTTTTCTGCCATAGGGCTAGCATTATCAATACTGTGCTTGCTATTTTTGAATATGTATCCAAAAAGATGTCCAAACCTTTATCACCATTTTTCATATTTAGAGTATAGCCATTATAGTCAACTGTTAATTTTTTTTTTCAAAGACAAAGCTTGTTAAAAAATAAACAATTCATAATAAGAAATATATTTAAAACCATGTGAAACTGGCCTTTTTATAATATATATATATATATTAAAATCTTAGGATAAATGTAGAATTTATCTTCTGTATTGTTAAGATCGACTACAGCATAATAATTATGGCAGGTTTTTCTGTTGATAACAAATAACTTTGATTTTATTAGACAAATAAAATATTAATCCCTAAGTAATTCTAAAAACTACATAGCACTATTAATGTATAAAGAAATCTAAATTCAATAATCATCCTTCATATTTCATGAGATTTTATCTTATGATCACTCCTTGATATATTATGATAATCAGGCCTTTAACAAATAACCATTATTGGTATTTAAATGAATTTATTAAGATTTAATTACATCCAGTTGTAACTACTAGTTAGTCAGCTTAATCATCTTGGTATATAAGCATCTGTTATTGAGTAATAATGTTCAAAATGAAATTACAGAATAGAATAACTAAAGTTATTTATAAAGACTAGAGTGCTGCTTCCTTGCTTATTGATTTTGCTGCATCCTGAAAGTCATTGAAAAATTACCAGAATTTTTTAAAATCAGTTTTCATTATGTATCCTAAGTGAATAATTTTTATATTGATCTTTATTATGAAGGAAAATATGTTGCATATGTAATATATTTTCCTTCATAATATATGCAATATATGAAATATGGATTACACATGTAAATAGTGATACTTTATTTAATTATGATTCACCTTGGACAGAAAGTACATTTAACTTTTCAACATCCCAGTAGGGCCTAGAAGCAACAGAAAAATTAGAAACCACATGAACGTCAGGGGTATATAAAACTCAGAGGTGCTCATGGGCTATCCCAATAGGGGGGGATTGTGGGTTGCACTAGTGCACACATAACTTCAGACATCAAATACATTTGATTTTTCAGTATTACACTTGAGCATGAGCAGCAACAGGAAAAACTAGAAAATCCAGTGGCATCAAACTCAAAAGAGCGGGCTACCCAAGTAGCTCTTGAAGGCTGTACTAGTGTGCATGTAGGGTACACATGTGCATGCACTTTCATTCAGTAATGCTATAAATACATTTAGCATTACTGAATGAAATATTTTCATGGATTTGGCTCTTGCACATGAACACATGATGTCCTGATCAGCATAACTTAAGGAGATTCATATAATTTATTTTATTATTATTTTTATTTATTTATTTTTTTTTTTTTTGAAATTTAATGAATTTTAGAATATCACCTTTAAATGTCACCATTTACCATTATTTTGACATTTAGCACTATGAAGCTGTACAAGTTTGACACTTGGCCATATCCAACACTTGACCCACACAGTCTGTGGAGTGCTAGTTTGACACCCTTGAACCAGTCAAATAAGTGAAGTCCTCACCATTCTTATATTTAAGATTAAGGATATTTTTTTAAGAAAATTATGCCAATTGAAAAAATTAATCTTGTATATCTCTCCTTTTCTCTTATTGTATACCATAAATTTAATTATCTTAAATCTCAGGGGCTATACACTAAATTTATTTTTAGTTCAAGTATATGAGAGATTGTTTTGTCAAAAATCTACCATAGAAAATCACATCATTATTACCTTACATGTTTTATTATGTAATTTACTATAAAATTTTAGACTCAAGGCTTTAAATCTGTCTTATTTAGAATATTACAATACTGCAGTTTTTATACTGAAGCAGCACCAATTCATTTATATTGATATGCTTTTAGATTGTAGTTATTTAATAAGTTTTAATAAGTTATATATGTGACCAGTACAACTTAAGCTCTGAACAAATTCTTTTATTGGCCAACAGTATTTTATTGACAGAACAGAGCACAGGATACATTTTTAATTGTTTGTGTACAGCCGAGTATATCTTCAGTTTAGAAGGAACACTGATGATTCATAATTATGAAAAAGGATGATGTAATTCTCTTGAAGAAATGGGATTTTTTTGTAATGCAGTCAGAGAGATTGAGGCAGTTCTGTTTCTAGATTTTATTAGAAAAAGCTTTTGTTACACCATTTTATAAAACAAGGATGAAAGTCCTGTTATTTAATTAGTAGTAATTGCCATAAGTTACTCATATATTTAAAAGTAAAATATTTATTATCCTATTCCATATTTAATGTCAATTTTTCTTAAATTTTTATATACAATAACCTTTGAAATTACTTCTCATAAATTTATATTCTTCAACGATTATGGAAACAGTAGGTAATCTTATTCTCAACAATTTTTAGTGTATTGGTCACTCAGGCCATAGTGCAACTAGTTAATATTTTATTTATAAGTAGTAGCAACTGAATATTATTACTGAACTATAGCTTTTTATGTTTTTTTTTAATATATATATAATATATATATATATATATATATATATATAATCTTGATACTAATGTAATGCAATTTATTTGCTAGTCATTGTTTCTTTATGTTTAATAAGTTTTTGTAATATTTTACATTTGGTAAGTGTTACCCCAATGACATTATTTGCACATTCCAAGGTTATAAGGATCTAATGTTGTAATGAACCATCTGTGTGTTTTTTTTTTTTTTTTTTTTATTTATGTTTATTTACACATAGTTGTAAAAACAAACTTAATCCACCTAAGAAGTGAAAATATTCTTGCAGAAAGTATGAGAAATAGACACATACAATTAATCATAATTTTGAATTGCTCTGTTGATATTTAGATTTTCTTGTTATTCAGTGCAACCTGGTAACTCCTACCATTGTTTGGCACATAATGGTCTTTAGTTGCCTTTGTGCCATAAAACCTACAACAACAATATTCAGTGCAGAATAGCAATAAACCCCAAAAAATCTGGTTTATTTGATCACTGTGTGGAGAAATTTTAAGAAACTAAGTTCAGAGTATTGACAGCAATCACTATTTCAGTTGGAGAGGTTTTGTGTATCCTGAGAAAAAACATTCAAGGGGGGGTCCTGGATTAACTCGTGATCGTGTTCTTAATATTTCATTGCAGTGATAATCAGTTCCTGGAGACACTCGGATTATCTGTAGCTTTGTTAATGGTTTTAAGGGGCCTGACTCAAGTGTATAAACTGCAGTACATTCATGTTATTGGTTTGTCTTTTTTGGAGGGGGGGGTTAGAAGGCAATTCCTCTGTTTTATATTAAGCAATCCTTCATTACACAGAAATATTACTTTCATTACAGAGAAGAGTTTTTGTATTCTTTAGTGAACAGAATGATGTGTGAGAAGTCACTTTATATTACTCCTTTGCACAAACATTTGGGTAGATGCTGTATGAAAAAAAAAAAAATTATGGAATGTTTTTCTTTAAATTTTCACAAATTTTTTCTATTAAATTTAGTTTTTTACTGCTAATAAAATTAGCATTTTAGATCTCACAAAGGAAGCAGAATGAATTTTTAGCTTACAATAGCTTAAGAACAAATGCAAGTATGTATATATCTGTTAATTTGAATGTACTTGCACTGGATATAGTGACTTTTTTTTCCTTCAATAAAATGTACTCATTTAATTTATTTATGTTACAGGGGATCCTTGTTATCCAAGGATAATTGGTTCCAGAAAGCTCCACTTAAAATGGGGACCAATTTTCATAATGTTTATTATTTAAATAAAACTAAATGCAACTAGGCATAATATTTTAAGAGTTTAAGATTCAATATCATAATATCGGTGTAGATACACCATAGACAACTCTTAAAGCAAAACTATGATAGTAATGTGAAAAGCATCATTTCATCTGTATCTCATATTGTGCCCATCCTTCACGAGTTGCCTGTGTATTGCACTACCTCGAATAAGTAATGCTTCACTAATAGAGAAGACTATTGTTACTTATTCTCGTTGGGTGCCACCACCCAGATGGCACCGTTTCAAAGCTAGTTGGCTTTTCATTGGAGGGTGGGCAGGTACCCTGGTATTATTATTATTATTAGCCATATGGTGCAAGGAAGCCTGAGGCTTATTATAAAGAAAGGAAATGTGAGAAATCCAAGAAAAGAAGAGAAGAATGATTATATCCAGCTCAGGACCCTGGGTGTGCCAAGTCCATACTCACCAGATGTAAGCCCCTGGGGTTATCACAAGTGAAGCATTTCTTATTCAAGGTAGTGCAGTACATGGGCAACTTATTGTGAAGGATGAGTAGATATAGTGTATCTACACTGATATTATATAGTAATGTTTATTATGTACTTGTACATAGTAAAAAATGGATGAAGGAACTGAAAAATGAGAAAATAATTTTTAGACATTTTTTATTATAATATGTTACATGATGTAAGGTTAAGTAAAGTTTATTGAAGTTACACTGTTTTTCAGTTGTACGAATAAAGAATGAATCCAGAGTTGTTCGTATTTTTTTTTTTTTTTTTTGTCATATTTTTTCAGATAAAATTGTGTTGTAGCATTTAGTTATGTCTTTAACTTCGTGCTTAACATTTGTTGCACAATTATGAAGAAGTTCATTCTCACAAAAAATATTCAAGTGCTTGGTCAATTTTCTCAAGGGGAAAAAGCTTTAATTCTTTAATTTTCAAATCCTTGTAACTGCGGGGACTTGGATAATGAATACTCGGATACCGGGGATCCCCTGTATATCTCTTTTGAGCAGTAGCCAATTCTAAAGCATTAATGTATAATGCCGTGAAAGAAGAACTTAACGAGTGTGTAATATATATTTTGTTTCTAGACTACTAAAATAAATAGGGTCTCTTTGTATAATGAAAGGCCGGTAGAGGTGCCCAATGTATGTTTTCTTCTGAAACAATGCATGATGCATTAAAAATAATATTAATTTTCATTGTGTGTATAAGTAGCAAAATCTGATTGTTGTGCCAAAGAAAGTAATGAGGAATATAACAAATTTTCTTTTAAGAAGCATTTTCCAGACTAACAGTATTTTTTTAAGTTATATGGAATATTGGAATTAGTGGCATTAGTAATTATTTAACTCTTGATGCAATCTGTGTGAAAACTTAGAACAATCTCAGTTCCTTGAATTATGTATGATTATCTGATTTATGTTCAAAACAAACTTACTCTTTAGTATTTTCAGTAAGTATACATTTTGTTTTAAATAACTTCCAGGATTAGTGCAACTCTGCTTGCTATTGAACACATTAGTGGATTACATGCCTTTCTTATTGCATTTGTTCTAATTTAAACAAGGTTCTGTTAATCAGAATTTTCATATTATAATAGCAAATATAATATATCATCCTTTTTTATGATAAGTCATCTTATATAATACTCATTATCAAATATTATTTAATTGCAGAGGAATGTCAATGTACAGGCACTGCTTAATATTATCATGGCCAAAATTGTATATGTCAATAAGTTAATTTTGGCACAGATATATACTATACAATTTAGATATCATAATCTATTTTAAAAAAATTATTGATTTAAGTTAGTAGATTAAAATGTTTGCAATATGTGCATAATGGTGGGGAATGTAACCCTTTTAAATATTTAACAGAATGTTTTTTTTTCTCCCTCCCCCAACTTATTCCCATGGTACTTGTGAGAATAAATTGATATATAGTGATAGAGGTGAATTAAATTAAATGCCTTTGTGTGCATATGAATAAGTTAGACTTAGTTTGGTGGTAAATACTCAGTTAGATTACTTATACCATAAGAAAATTATACGTGATTTCATGTTAAACCTATGTCTACATCCAGTACTCAGCATTGTTAATTAAAAATTAATCTTATATACACAGTACTTATCCCTTAATTATACAGTGGCAGACAAAAAACTGCATCACTTGTGAATTTTGCAAATAATGTGGGTTGCATAAATGTTCAAAATGCATTTGTTAGATGGGATAGAGGTGAATGAAATCCAATAAAAAGACTCCACCTGATATACTTAATTGCCATAAATATCTTCCCAAAGGGTAAAATGCATAATTAATGGAAATGTGAGAAATCATGCAAATGGCAATCATGACAACCAAACATACATTTTATTGCATTTACGTGTACAAACTGAAATGACAAGTTAATGTAATAGTATTATGTATGTAAATAAATAAAACTTTGATATCATATACTTGGATTTTAGGAAAGCTATTGATACTGCTGCACATGGAAGACTACTGTACAAATTGGAGCAGTATGGCATTAAGGGCAAGTTGTTACAATGGATAAAAAGATGGTTGAGTGGGAGAAGACAGAGTGATGACCAATGGGTACTGCTCTAAGTGGACTAATATTATTAGTGGTGTCCCTCAGGGTTTGGTGTTGGCCCATTGTTTTGTATATTTATCAATGATATTGATGAAGGTATATCAAGCTTAATGTCAAAGTTTGCAGATGATACAAAGGTTGGCAGAGTTGTTAATAACAGTGATGATAGTATGCTGCTGCAACAGGATCTGGAAAAGTGGGTAAATGGGCTGATAAGTGGCAACTGAAGTTTAACATTGACAAATGCAAAGTACTGCATATGGGTAGCAGTAACCCCAGAGAAATGTACCAACTATGGTGGTGTTACACTCAGGAAAGTGGAGAATGAAAGAGACCTAGGAGTAATTGTGCAGTCAGATATGAAGTTTTCTGAGCAGTACAGACAGGCTGCAAGAGTAGGTTCATGGGTCTTGTCAATGATATACAGGAATTTTGAGAGTAGGGATGATAAGGAGGGGGGGGGGTGATTATTCCCTTGTATAAGGCAATGGACAGGCTACACCTTGAATACTGAGTACAGAGAAGGCCAACAAGACTGGTGAAGGGAACAAAGGGGTGCTCTTATAAAGAAAGGCTTAAGTTCTGCAAATTGCAGCTTCTGGAGACTAGGCACCTGATTGGGGTGTATAAGGCCTTGAATGGATTGAGCAGGCTCAGTGCTGATGGGATTCTTCCTCTTGCTTAGATTAAAAACCTGAGGGGGCATAGATTCAAACTGAGGAAAGACAGTTGTAGAACAGATATTGGAAGTTTGCCTTTAGCCAGCGGGCAGTTGATTGTTGGAACAAACTACTGTTGTTGTAGAAGTTTATAGTTTAAATAAATTCAAGACAGAACTAGACAAACATTTGGAATGAATGGATTAGTGAAATGGGGGATTTTTTTTTCTTTTTTCTGCCTGGTGCTGTATAAGCTTGCTTTCTTGCATCATGTGCCTCTTCTAATGCTAAATCAGCAAAATAAGTCCTCAATATTTTGTTGTTCCTCCTCGAGCTGCAATTTCAGCCTTGCAACGATCTGGCATAGAGTTAATCAACTTCTGGATATAGGGTTGCCCAATTTTGTTGTACCACACTCTTACCATGCTCTCCTTCAGCTGAATCTTACTTGTTGGCTTCTTCTTAAGGGAGAAACACAAGGGAAAACATTGGTGTAAGTATGTTTTAAGCCTTGTGAGATAAGAAGACAAACTCATCATTAAATGTAAATAGCATAAAACTTACCAATATTGCTGTGGGCAAGGTGCTGAGTCATGTTGAAAAATGCAGTTTTGGACGTTTGTGTGGTGATTCCTAATAATGGGTTTCGGGCACTCCTCCAAGATAGCAGTGTAGGTTTCTGCATTCACTGTTCCGTTAATAAACTTAATTCGCCTCACCCCTTTGCTTATTATGCATCCCCAGACCATATGACTGGCGGGAAACTTGACAGTCGGTGTTATGCAGTCAGGATGGTATGCCTCCGATTTTCGTCTTCTGACCTATTGCTTCCCATTCGAGCCATGCAGGTTGAATTTAGATTTGTCAGAAAAGATGATGAATTGAAATGATGAATCCACGAAACGTTTTATCTCAAGCAAGTCACTTCTTCCTCATTTGTTGGGTCAACAAAAGCTTCTTTTTGGGCCAATATGCATACAGACCACATTCCAAAAGCCATCTTTGGATAGTTCGTGCACGTGTTTGCACTGGACTTGGAGATGACCTCTGGTGTTTCAACACCAGAGGTCATCTCCAAGTCCAGTTTTAGATCAGGAGCACTAGCCTGGCAATTACGAAGGCATAGCCATTTCAAATATCGATCTTGGGAAGGTGTAGTCACTCTCTTATGGCTTGATCCGGGTCTTCTCTTCATATCACCAGCTTTATGCTTTAATTTCAACACCCAGGATGCTGTTGACTGGTAGCAGCGTATTTTATCAGCGATAGCATGTGTAGAAAGCCCTTCATGGGACAGAGCAACAGCTGTAATTTTTTTTCTTGGTGTCAACTGAACATATGGAGCCATGGTTACACCTCTGTAAAACAGGATACTAATGAGTGTGTATACCCTTCCAATGCTGTATTTATAGAAACGGCTGATGCAATACCTTGCAATTACTGTTGGATGCAATAGAAGCATTATATGATGCAGTATCTTTGCTTTGCAACAAACAAACAAAATGACTGTAATCGAACAATATCTTTTACATTTCACTACAAATGTTACTTTTTTTAAGGTGATGCAGTTTTCTTGTCTGCTACTATATATAAAGACCACAATCCAAAGGGGGAGGGGAGTAGCACAGTTTAGATCATGATAGGTTGGTCTTCAAATTCAAATTAGATGTTAACTGTAAATAAATGAAATTTGTACTCATACTGTATTTTATAAGCTAATATAGAGGATGATTGAAAAAGTCACACAATACATTGTAGTTTAGCAAAATTTTGTATATATTTATTTATGTTGTATTTCTTCAGCTTAGGTATTAATATGAATTACCAAAGACATTAGGAAATGATCTCTGTATCCTGCTTAACATATACATACTCTCTTCACTATGTGTGAATAGACAGAAAAGAGTTTGAGTTATGTTTCAAACATGCTTCTAGATATTTTATGTTATAACAAAGGAGGTATTAGGGTCTTGAGGACACATTTAAATAATTTTTAAAAAAAGTTAGGTACGTTTGCAACATTCTTCTAGATATTTTGTATTAAAAAAATGAGGTTGGCTTGAATTTAGTTACTTACTTTAAATAACTTGATTTTATATTTAAGAAAATAAAAGTAATTGTACTTAATAAAGTGGCCAATAAATTTGTCCAGCATCCTTGTTTTCAAGTTGGTTCTATGTGCACTTGCCCCATTGTGCTGAATCCAAACAGCCTTTTCCACAAACTTCTGCTTAGGAAATGAACCATTATATCTTTCAATTACAGATGAACTTTTCTGTATCATACTTTGAGAACTTATTAGTCCAGTCTGGAACATTGAGGGATAGTTCACCAATAATAATAAGCTACGAGCGAGAGCTTGAATGATCATTGTATGATCATTTCATACAATCAGTACCTTTAAATTCATTGTTCTGGATGGCCCAAATTAAGAAAGCAAGATTATACTGATTCGGCAAAAAAAACTTCCCATATCATCTGTCCATCCCCTCTAATTTGTCTAGTTGTCTAGTTCTTCCTTGAATTTCTTCAAATCACCCACTTTTACAACACCATAATGAAGTTTGTTTCAGCAATTAGATACCTGCTGGCCGAAGGCAAATTTCTATCCATCTATCCTGCAACCATTCTTTCTCGGTTTGAGTTTATGCTCCCTCTTGTGTGTAGTCTGAGTAGAAGGAAGAATTCCATCAGAATTGAGCTTACTCAATCCATTTAAAAGCCTTTAACAGCTAATTCACATCCCTTCACAGGCACCTGGTTGCCTTTCCAAGAGCACTCTTTTGTTCCCCTTACTTATCTCATTGCTCTTCCTTGCACCCATTCTAACAGGTCCACATCCTTCCTAAAATGAGGCCAAACCATTGGAGACATTAAAAAAACACTAAACAATGTTCCATCTAAGAAATTGTTTTTGAAGCATTCCCAAGCTAACATATATGATTTTGGTGATGTTTAAATTATTTATAATGGAATATTGAAATTGTTTGGTATTAGTACAATTATTTTACTCTTGATACACTAGTATATATAGTTGGCTACTTCTTGAATCCAAACCTTACCTATGAGAAAATCTGTATCTAAGATAGAAATTTTTAGATCAACAATGCTGATTTATTTTCTGTTTGTCTTAAGTTCAGGCATAATTTGAATGCAGTAAGTGTTAAGTTTCATCATCTTTTACACACTTCTGTTTGTTTGTTTGTTACTTAGGAGCATTAGCAACTAAGGCCATATTGCTCTGAGGATATGCAATGGTCATTCCATGACCTTTCCGCACCCTCCGTATTTGGTGAGCATGGGCTCGAACCCCGGTCTAATCAAGAAGCGTGTGCTACGCACTGCTGCTCCTGCCCACCTGGCTACGGATGCGCCAACACACTTCTATGTGACAAATATGATTTTTAGGTTATAATATAACCTATTACGCTTTCTCCAGTGATTTTGTTGGAGATCGCAAAATACTGATTAACATTATCAGTTATATCTTTACTTAACACTGAAGTGCAAAAAAATCATCAAGGTGACTTTTGAAGAAAATGCTTAAATCTTTTCTGGTAATGTAAATAAGAATGTGTAAAAAATATGTAAATTGTTGAGCAACAAGAAAAAAAAAAAAAAAAACAGTAATGTTCAACAATAGATGCGTATCATACCTTTCACTGTATAGATTAATGTACAGCCCCATATGCTTCTCATCTATATATTTTATTACCACAAAGTCATGATTTAACAGTCTTGGGCTGAATAGTGACTTTTTGATCATCCTGTATAATATGCATAAAGTTTTAATGATATGTTTATTTAAAATTTAATAAATCAGTTAATTTATAGCAGTGACATCTTGAATAGGTAAATGTGTGTAGACACACACTTACAATTTTAGTTAAGCTGTTTATTAAAATATTTTATCACTGTCAATAATTGAATGCTTTGAAAAAGGTGTTCTAATAATATTAAGCAATCAAGAATGGGAAGTTCAAAGCCTTTTTGTAAATGATCATATGTATTAGATGCTAATTTTGTATGCTGTTGTTTGCTACTAATAATTTGCTTTTTATAGTAGTTTCTGTATTATTGAAACTGTGTAGAAATGTAAGTTAGTAGATTATTAAAGTCTGAAACTGTGCACAGGAAAGATGTGTCATCCACAGAAATTTTAAATAAAAACAAGTAAACCTTGGGCAAAGCTTAAATTATTATTCTGAAATGTTCAGAAAGATGAATGCTATTAGGGATGCATGCATTTGTCATTCCTATGCTCTTATTGCAACATAAAGTTATCCATCCTGTTTTGATTATAGGGTATCTTACTGTATTTTCAAGGATATGAAAAAATGTCAAACTACAGGGTGTAATTTTTTTGTGAAAGCTATCTCTGCCATACTTCTGGACATTAGCACACGTTATTTTTAAAGTACTATCGTTAATGGGCAAAATTAAAAAAAAAAAAAAAAAACAGAATTTTGAGAAAGTCCTGGTTTTCAGCAATTTAATAAGTTCACACTATTTTACTTACATTAACTAATTTTCATTGTCTCTGTAATCGGCTTTACTTGATTGAATTATTTTTATATATTTACTATAGGATCAAGATAAAAAGGGAGAAGAAACACACCACTATTAGCAAGTTTTTTTTATGCATGCAAAGGAAATTTTAGATAACAAATGATTTTAACACATTTTAAGTAGAATATTTCTATACATATTTTTATTAGTAATTTAATTAAAATGAAGCCCAGAGTTTAATATATTTATGTACTTAAATTGGTTTCAAGTCTGAGGACATTCTATCAGAGAACTGCTAAAAATCCCTCCATAAATAAAAAAATAAAAAAAAAAATTCCAAGAGAGAACTTAATTTTACTATATCCTTTTAAATTATGACACTTTGTACTTAATAGTAGCATAGGTCATGCTTTTCATGAGATGCTCATATTTGCGAAAAATTCAGAACTATAAAGATAATTTTTTATTTGTTCTGTTTTATTCATTAGTGTGAGTTTTGTAGGAACCTGGTAAAGTGCTACATGCCACTTAGTGTATTATATGTTTATTAAATAAAAATTATGAAATACTCTGACATCTGTAAAGATTAATTCACCTGATAATTTCAAACACTACTCTTACACATCCAGAAAGGCAGTAAAGTTTAATTTTTAAATTTTTTTTGAATAATTAAATTCAGATATTGAGAACGAATGAATCATGAGCAGCCAATCTTACATAATAATGCAGCTATTTAATAGAGGTATGATCACCCTTTTTATCCAATCTTTATTGTATTGTTTTCTCACTGCTCACAAGGCTGATATGGAGATCTTAGTGCATAGAGAGTTATAGAAGGTGGAAAGTGTTTCTCCAGAGCATCCCAGACATGCTAAATTCATTTTAAGCATATAAATCTGGCTGGCCACTCTACCTGAAGAATCTGCTCATTTTGAAGGAATTAGTCAACATGCTGAGCCCTATGTGAAAGAACATGAAAATCACAGCTGTCTTAAAGATGTGGACATCAGTGTGGCAATTCATCAGGATGACCCAGACCACCACACCACCAAGTACCAGCATTGTGGTCCCTTTTCTTGATGGTAGAGGGATGGGAGTATATCAAGAATCTGTTTCGAGACTGAATTTTGACTTAACTAAAAAGAGAATATTGGCTTTATTTAGAGACTGCATGGAGTCAGTCACTCCTGTGAGTGGGTGGTTACTAAGATGAAGTGAAACCATGGACTGTCTTAAATGGATTCTCCTCTTTTCTGAAGCCTTTTATGCAGAATTTGCCTTGAAATTGATGTTCTCATGACTGCTGAGAACTGCCCAGCTGTCAACTTGCTATGGACTATGTCTGTTTGTCAGATTCAAATAACGGTCATCTTGGGATTATAATGCTTGGCCAACTTTGAAATTGATTTTATTTTCATGTTTAATTCTCTGGCAACTTCAATTTGTAACTATAATGTCAATTGTTATCCACCATTTCAAATCTTCCAAACATGTCTTGTATTCTACAAAAACACTTTTTGCTGACCTTCTAATTTGCATGTTGTGGAGTTTAAATTATCCACACGTTGCTCATGCAGTGTCAGATAGATGACATCTTTCTGTTTCTTCTATTATTCTTTTGGAGTGGGATCATAACATATCGGCGCCTCCATAGCCAGGTGGGAAGGAGCAGCAGTGCGTAGCACACGCTTCTTGATTAGACCGGGGTTCGAGCCCGTAACCACCAAATATGGAGGATGCGGAAAGGTCAGGGAATGACCACTGCATATCCCAGAGCAATATGGCCTTATTTGCTAATGCTCCTAAAAACCAAATAACAAACAAACAAATCATAACATATCCTCCCATATACCTTTAATTTTTTTCTTAATGATGATACGGTATTTGATTTTTGCTTCAATTTGTAATGTAATAGGAGAGGATAATTGTGTAATTGACATCTGATAGTCACTGTGCAAGTATTTGGTCTGATTTTAAATACACTTATAAGTAAATATTTTTCTGTTGAGTAAGTAGGTAGGCGGGTGGATGAATAAGGAAAAATCTCTGTATGGTGGGGGTTAGTGTGCCCATATGTGTATCTCTGGAATTTTTCATATAGCAAACAGGAACTGTCTGTTTGCTAGATGAATGAAAGCGAATAGCACGTGGTTATTGAACTGAAATGCAACCAAGTTTGTAGTATAAAAAATTTATTAAAAATAAATACAGAATTTAAAATCATTCCAGTACATTATCCCTTACACCCGTGTAAACCAGCATTCACTCTTTTTAGCGTGTTTTATGCAATTCTACAAAGAATATAGATGCTGGTTCTGCTGAGTTCATCCAGAATTGTTTTTTGTGTTTATTAGCCTTATTTTCAAGTACCCCCCACACACAATTCCAAATGTGGCGGATCTGTAGAGGCAGCAGACTCTCCAAAATAAGGCAATCATTTAAGAGCTCAGTCTGCAGGTTCATTAATGTGTTAGTTGATGGCATGGGCATTCACTCTATCCTGCTGGAACTGAAAGTATCATTTGTCCACTTTAAGCAGGTGTACTATGGTATGGTGGTCAGTCTGATCAAAGGAAATCATTCTAAGATTAGACACTAACCTTTTGGAAGTACAAGTGTTATTCTAATATTACATGATTTTCATTTCATCTAATTTGATTATTCTTCCTACATTGTTTTTGAAGCTCCAGTAGAGACTTACCGGATCTCAGAACTGCTTCAACTTCCTGCAGTTTAGCAGCAGCTAGGTGAAGAAAGTTGAAGAAGCTGATTTCATCACCATAAATAACTAATTTGATCACTGACAAGAATGAATGCAATAGCATTTGGTCCTTGAGGGCATTGCAGACATTCTCTCAGATATGCCAAGCTGTACTTGCTACTTGAGAGTCTAAAATGCTGATGGAACTGATATTCAGGTGATACTCAAGCCAAGTGGATCTAATTTCGGTGAAGTCCGGTCAGTCTGTGACAGCCAAATCCTCTTCCTGCGCCTTCACGATGGTGGGACTGTTAGTAACCCTAGGTATAACCCCCATGTGCGGGTCTTGAAATAAGGCACATAGCACAATGTGGGTAACCACCCAGGCATGATCCAATATAAGCAGGGGTTGGGGTGTGGCACCAATACCACATGGCGGAATGTCACCCCTCTGTGTTACTAGGCAATACTAGGTGGTAGATGACTCTCATCAACTTTTGGAGGCTTGAAGTGGTGAAATCCATGTTTAGTCTCCACAGCAAAGTTCCAGTAAATATTCCCCCATCTCTTCCATTATGCAGTATGATTGATGTGTTTTAAGGTTATGATGGACACCATGGCGAGATCCACTGTTCCTCACATTTCGAGGCTACAGCTCTAAAACAGTATTCACAGGCTGGTTGCTAGTTAGTACACTGGACCGAACCCATTGGTACTCTCTAGGCTTCCTGATCATCTAGTGTATAATCTCAATGCCTCTACTCTGCCAGACAGTGACTGGAGGGAGTTCAAATAGTGTGATGTGGGGGGGCGGGGGGGATTGTCGAGGCCACATTATGTCAGGGAGCCGGGTGTATTCGTACCATATGCATGCCATATTCAAAAATTTAATTACTTCATACAGTATGTCCCCTTCTACTAAATACACCATGGTCAAAATAATAGAGCAAACTTATCTGTGTAAAGATCTAAACTTCCCAAACACTTCCTCGTTCATATAACAGATATATTGGCAGACTAAGTGGAAATCACTTAGTCTGCCAAACCTCACATACTTTTTCTGACAGAATCTCAGTTATCAGTTGATTCAACCACTGCTCATCTCAGTTGTCCGAAATATTTGCTGTATGATTCCTTTCGCTTCAAAGGTGGTACTTGTGCATATGTCCATTTGAATATTCCCTGTTCAGAGACTTAGTAATTTGGAATCTCCTCTGGTTTAAAATATCTCTACCACATTCAGTCAGATTCAACTGTTGCTTCTATCATTCTCCCAACTCCACTAATCACTTGGAACTCTTTGAAACAACTTTTTCTAGTCCAACTTTCCTAAGAGTGAGATGATTTTAATGTTCACAACTCCAGCTTACTTCCGTTTTCTAGTCACGGATCCAGCTGGCCAAGATGCTGAGGCTTTTGTGCAGATTTTTCACTTACCTATCAGAATACCAGACAATCCTAACCACACAGCCAACATGCTTGATCTTTTTCTCTCAAAAAACCCTGCTAAGTACACAGTTGAGGTATCTTCTCCAATAGAGCCATTCTCAACCTTGTGTTCTTTGGCATTACAAGAATGCAAAATGGGATGATCTGCAAGATTTCTTTTCTTTGGTCAGATTACTGTTTCAAATTTACTGATGTCAACGTTTGTTCCCCAAAGTTCAGTTCTTTCTCCTACTCTTTTCTTCTTGTATATTAATGACCTTCCATTGACTGCAAATCCTATCCATAGTTTTGCTGATGATAGCACATTCATGTCACCCTCCAGTTTGAGAAACTTTGCCCTGCTCAAACAGTTTCAACTTCTCAAATACTCAAATATCCACTACCAATTCCTTAAATTCTGATCTCCAGGTAATTCTCCAGTGGAACAAAGAAAACTTAGTTGATTTCAATCCTTCTAAACTCAGTCCTATCTTGTATCTTGCAAAAAGGATTCTTCTGCTCCTATGCTTATCTTTGATAACGCTCCAATTTCTAGGTGAGATAATGTATCTCTGTTAGGGATTACCATAATTTCTAATCTGTCTTGGCATAAGCACATTACAAATATTGCTTCCTCTGCATCTAAAAAACTGGATTTTTTCTTTTACTCTCACTCAGTGTTACTTTTCTTCCAAACAGCTGTTCACTCTGTACAAATTGCAAATCCACCCTAGAATGGAATATTGTTTCCATATCTGGCAGTGCCCCCAAAACCACTCTCCAGCTTCTAGATTCCATTCAAAAGAGGGTAGTTAGGTTAATTAATGACTCATTTCTAACAGAGTTTCTCCACTCTCTGTCTCACAGACATTCTATTTCTGCTGCATGCCTTTTCTATAGATATTTCCATGGGCACCATTCTTCTGGATTGGCTTCTATAATTCCTGCTCTCTCTTCCAAAGCAGTCAGAACCAGTGCTGCAACCAGTCAACATCCTTTTACTGTCCAAGTTAAAACTCACAGAACCAACTTTTCTTTCTCATTTAGTCATTCAACTTCTGTTTTTTGGAACAACCTTCCTTCATACATATTTCCTGAAAATTACAATCTACAGAATTTCAAGTGTAATGTCAACAAGTATTTTCTTTAATCTTCTCAACCTCCAACCGATGCACAGTACTATGTACTATAGGCTCTAATACCTCTCATTCTTGGGGGTTTTTCATTAAAAAAAAAACCAATAGAGAGGCCATTTATTTTTGTCCCATTTGGGATAAAATTCATATCACTTTTGTGCAAAAATATGTAAATCTATAGGTTTTTCTTTATTTTCTAAGGCACTAGTTTGTAAATCTTGTATTAGTAATATAATTTGACTGCAACTTTGATTGTTTATTTACTTTGGCAAGTAATTTGGTAATGCAGTTTTGAAGTTTTCATTAAACCTTGTTACAAAGAATAATTTTGATATCATATACTTCAATTTTAGGAAAGCTTTTGATACCATGGCACATGGAAGACTACTGTACAAATTCGAGCAGTATGGCATTAAGGGCAAGTTGTTACAGTGGTGGCACCTCCATAATAAGGTGGGCAGGAGCAGCAGTGTGTAGCACACACTTCTTGATTAGACTGGGATTCGAGCCCATGACCACCAAATATGGAGGATGCAGAAAGGTCAGGGAATAACTGCTGCATATCCCCGGAGAAATATGGCCTTAGTTACTAATGCTCCTAAAAAACAAATAACAAACAAACAAACAAGCTACAGTGGATAAAAGGGTGGTTGAGTGGGAGAAGACAGAGTGGTTATCAATGGACGCTGCTCTTCATGGACTAATGTTATTAGTGCAGTCCCCCATTGCTGTTTTTGGTATTTATCAATGATACTGATCAGGGCCGGAAGAAGGTATTTCCTGCACCGGACAGAAAGATTTTTCGACACCCTTTACTGAGGATATATATATTTTTTTTTGTCTCATTGTTCTTCTGTTGTTGGCGCCCTGGGCTAGGGCCCTGCTATCCCATGCCTTAATCTGTCACTGATATTGATGAAGGTATATCAGGGTTAATGTGTAAGTTTGCAGACGATATGAAGGTTGGCAGGGTTGTTAATGACAGTATGCTACTGCAACAGGATCTGGAAAAGTTGAGCAGATGGGCTGAGAGGTGGCAACTGAAGTTTAACATTGACAAATGTAAAGTACTGCATATGGGTAGCAGTAACCCTAGAGTACCGTATCAACCGGGTGGTACTACACTCAGGGTAGTGGAGAATGAAAAGGACCTGGGGGTAATTGTGCAGTCAGATATGAAGTTTTCCGAGCAGTGCAAAGGTAGCTCATGGTGTCTTGTCAATGATATACAGGAATTTTGATAGCAGGGATGGGGGGGGGGTTATTGTCCCCTTGTATAAGCAATGGTCAGTCACACCTTGAGTACTGTATACAGGTTGGAGGCTTATTTTAGGAAAGATATAGAGCTGCTGGAACGAGTACAGAGAAGGGCAATGAGATTGGTGAGTGTAATAAAGGGTTGGTGTTACCAAGAAAGGCTTAAGTCTGCAAATTGCAGCTACTCGAGGCTAGGCACCTGTGAGTTGATCTAATTGAGGTGTATAAAGCCTTGAATGGATTGAGCAAGCTCAATGATAATGGGATTCTTACTCTTGCTCAGATTACTCACCTGATGGGACATAAATTCAAATTGAGGAAAGACAATTGTAGAATAGATATGCGCAAATTTGCCTTTAGCCAGCAGATGGTTGACAGTAGGAACAAACTTCCATCTGTCATAGTGGAGGTCAGCAATTTAAATAAGTTCAAAGCAGAACTAGACAAACATTTGGAGTGGATGGATGGGTGAAATGGGGTGGGGTTTTTTTTTTTTTTTTTTGCTGAAACTTGCTTTCTTGCATCATATGCCCTGCTAATGCTATATTATAGGGCTTCAACTTTATTAAAGAATGGGAAGTTTCATTCATTTGTGATATTTAATGTATTCTAAATTTCAAAGATGTAAATTTTAAATTGCAGAATATAAAATAATTTTACTGAGATCCAGCATCACACACTTGTGCTATTGATGGACGTTTCATTGGCTCTGTATATATATATATATATATATATATATATAGTGTGTGTGTGTGTATATATATATATATATATATATATATATATATATATATACATACATACACACAGTGGTACCTTGGTTTGCGAGCATAATTCGTTCTGGAAACGGGCTTGTAATCCAAAGCACTTGTATATCAAAGCGAATTTCCCCATAAGAAATAATGGAAACCCACCCAGATGATTTGTTCCAAAACTCAAAAATATTCATATACTGCAAAAATGATTAATAAAAAATGCATAACTTTTTATGTTTTAATATTTAAATTTAATATACATAAAGCAATCGAATTTATTAATTATTGGGTAGGACGACTTTCACTGTCACTAACGGAATCACTGCTATCTGCTGACTTTCTTTTTGTGCGACTTTAACAAGGACACTTGCTTTTCCTCCTTTTAAGGATTTCACGGAAATATGACATTGCATTGTCGTTAAACAGATTCATCGCTCGCACTGCCACAGCCGTATTCGGGTGGTGCTTTTCTACAAAATTTTGCACTGATTCCCACATTTTACACACCTCCCTAATCTCATTTGAAGAGAGGGACGTCTCCAATTTTTTCTCCTCCTCCTCAGATGAGATCTCCTCCATAACCTCTTGCTGTTGCTCGTGATGCAGATCCATCAGTTCGTCGGTTGTAAACTCCTGGCCATGTTCCTCCACCAGCTCTTGAATGTCGTCCTTATTCACCTCCAGTCCCATGGTCGTCCCCAAGGACACAATTTCATTGACAACTGGCAGCTCCTGTTCATGAGCAAATCCCTCAACACAATCAGACCACAGTTTTCTCCAAGCAGAATTGAGGGTTCTCTTGGTGACCCCATCCCAGGCTTTATCGATGATCTTGAGGCAGTTTACGATGTGGAAATGATTTTTCCAAAACTCTGTCGGAGGGTAAGGTTAGTTCCTTTGGTTACCTCGAAGCATCACTGAAATAGTGCCTTGATGTAAAGCTTTTTAAAGTTCGAAATGACCTGCTGATCCATGGGCTGGAGTAATGGAGTAGTGTTGGGAGGAAGGAACTTGACCTTAATGAACTTGAATTCTTCCGGTAAGTCATCCTCTCAAAGCCTGGAGGATGAGCAGGAGCATTATCCATAACCAGCAAGACTTTGAGTGGCAGTTTTTTTTCTAGAAGGTATTTCTTCACTGCAGGACCGAAGACCTCGTTGATATATACACTCAACAAACAAGATACGAGTGACCCAAGCCTTGCTGTTGGACCTCCACATAACGTTTAACTGGCTCTTCTGCACCTTGCATTTCTTGAAGGCTCGTGGATTCTCAGAATGATACACGAGCAGGGGCTTGACTTTGAAATCACCGCTTGCATTAGCACACAGCAAGAGGGTGAGACAGTCTTTCATGGGCTTGTGACTGAGCATTGCATTCTCTTCTGCTGTAATGTAGGTCCTCTTTGGCATCTTTTTCCAAAAAATCCCCGTCTCATCGCAATTAAAAAACTTGCTGCGTTAGGTAACACTCGGAAACCATGAGCTTCTGGAACTCGACAACGAATGCCTCAGCTGCCTTAGCATCCGAACTCGCAGCCTCTCCGTGCCTCACAACACCATGGATGCCACTTCTCTTAAAGTTATCAAACCATCCCCTGCTCGCCTTGAAGCCTTCTTCGTTTTCTGTAGTAGTACCTGGCAGTTTACTTATGAGGTCGGCGTAGAAGGCCTTTCCCTTCTCATAGATCAAGTTCTCAGTCACAGTATCACCTGTTAGTTGCTTCTCGTTTATCCACACCAAAAGCAACTTTTCTACATCTTCCAGAATACGTAGCTGTTGCTTTGATAATCTCATGACCCCTTTTGCTACATATAGTCCCCTTAGTTCTTCTTTAATACCATGCAAATCGTTGACGTAGACTTCTTATAAAATCTTGCGATGGCAGCCACTTTCATACCTTGTTCGTGCTTCCCGATGATTTCCTTCTTAATTTCTATCTATATAATATCGGTGTAAATACACCATTGTTAACCCATAGATTTGAGCTACGATTGTAGCGTAGAAGGCATCGTTTTAATTGTATCTCATAATGTGGTTGCCTTCACAACAAGATAGCTACTATTGAATTACTTCAAATAAATAACGCTTCTCTAGTAGAGAAGGCTACTGTTATTTATTTTCAGCGTACCACCACCCAGACGATCGTTTCGAAGCTTTTTGGCTTCGTCATCAGTGGGCGGGTAGGTAATGCAATAAGCCATCTCAGTTGCGAAGTTATATCCACATTATGAGAGATGCCAGAAGGGTGTGGTAGTAATGTATTTGGAAAATTAAATGCACTAGGCATAATCCTTATGGGTTTTGATAATTAACTATATAATATCGGTGTAAATACACCATAGTTAACCCATAGATTTGAGCTACGATTGTAGTGTAGAAGGCATCGTTTTAATTGTATCTCATAATGTGGTTGCCTTCACAAGATAGCTACTATTGAATTACTTCAAATAAATATAACGCTTCTCTAGTAGAGAAGGCTACTGTTATTTATTTTCAGCGTACCACCACCCAGACGATCGTTTCGAAGCTTTTTGGCTTCGTCATCAGTGGGCGGGTAGGTAATACAATAAGCCATCTCAGTTGCGAAGTTATCTATGGGTTAACTATGGTGTATTTACACCGATATTATATAGTTAATTATCAAAACCCATAAGGATTATGCCTAGTGCATTTAATTTTCCAAATACATTACCACCACACCCTTCTGGCATGTCTCATAATGTGGATATAACTTCGCAACTGAGATGGCTTATTGTATTACCTACCCGCCCACTGATGACGAAGCCAAAAAGCTTCGAAACGATCGTCTGGGTGGTGGTACGCTGAAAATAAATAACAGTAGCCTTCTCTTCTAGAGAACCGTTATTTATTTGAAGTAATTCAATAGTAGCTATCTTGTTGTGAAGGCAACCACATTATGAGATACAATTAAAACGATGCCTTCTACGCTACAATTGTAGCTGAAATCTGTGGGTTAACTATGGTGTATTTACACTGATTATTATATAGTTAATTATCAAAACGAATAAGGATTATGCCTAGTGCATTTAATTTTCCAAATTAATTTCTATCGTAATCATCTCCTCTTACCGCCTTCCTTTTCAACCCGTTTTTTCATTAGGAACTGCATTTGATCACAGAATAAAAAAAATGCTTTGCGCACATACACGTGGTCACAACACTAGCATGAATGTTGACACTATAGGAATGAGGTATGCCGACTGAGACCGAGCATGCGAGACGATTAACCGATCAGCATGTGATCACGTGATGCTTGGCAGACAATTTTTAGAGAATAAAGCACAATTACAAAACGAGGAGGCACCCTTGATACACATAAACAAAGCTGGGCACGTGTAGCAACTGAATAAACAACACTGTAAAGGCAGAGATACATTATTAAAGCCTCACATTTTGCTAAAGCACATTTCTAGGGGTTACTACCGTAAAACAATAAAAACAATTTCCAGTTGTGTTTCTGCTAGTAGAATCTGTTATAAACTGGTAGTAAACCCGATCTAATTGCATTTGCGATTATACCGATAGCTGGAATTGTGTTGGTTTTTACGTTTTTTTGGTGAAATGTGTTTCCCCTTCGCTGATATAAAAAACATAAATACATTTTCAGAATCTCTTCATTCCTGTTGTGTTGCGTTCGGTTGGGGTGATTCTGCGTTCGACTGCCATTTCTTGTAAACACAAAGGCAAATCGTGCATAAGCGAATTTGGTTCGTGTTATATAAGATATTGTTCCCCTATTTATAAATCGTGTATGATCGAATTCGTGTAGTGTAAACACGTGTTATACGAGGACTGACTGTACTCGTATTGCAAGACCTCGCTCGTTTATCAAGTTAAAATTTATTAAAAAATTTTGCTCGTCTTGCAAAACACTCGCAGACTAAGTTACTTGCAATACAAGGTACCACTGTATATATACAGTCGATTCCGGTTATTTGGGACACATCGGGACTAGTGCATTTTGGCCTGATTAAGCAGCTGCCCCAATTATCCGAAGTTTCACGTAAATAGTTAAAAGTACAATGTTCCCCCCCTTTACACTTACTTCACTGTACAATCAAATCACGTTACAACAAAGTACCATCCATTATATAAATAGTCATTGTGAACACATTTGTGAATTGAATTTTAATTCTATTAAACAGCAATTCTAATTAGCAAAAATAGGAGATATATTATCCACAGGCTATAAAAGCAAAGATATATTAATCCCAAATTTACACTTTATTACGTTACCAATTAAAAAAATTAAATTATACTTGAAATTCGGAAGAATATACGTGATGATCGGAATAATTAATACGTACTGTAATATGTAGATACTAACTAAACTAGTTGACAGAAAAGTTCATGACATTTGTGGGTGGTGGGGGTTAAAATTTAAAACAGTAAAAAGATAAGCAATCAATAACAAAAAACATGGCACACACAAATTGCAAGTAACACGATATGCGCAAGTGAGAATGGTGTAACAAATTACGAAGCTTTAAAAATAGGAATGAGGAGAAGATTCTAAAAATTAATTTTTTTATATGATTGAAGATTCCATATAAGTGTAAACATATTTTACCATAATAACCCACAGAATTCCAGCTGTCAGTATTATCGCAAATTCAATAAGATCGAGTTTACCATCCGTTTAGGATAGATTGCACTAACAGAAAAGCCCATTAAACAGGTGACTGCTAATTGTTTTATGGTTGTGACCTCCAGAAATCCGACTGAACTACGTGGTATGGTCGGAGACAATCGTAGGGTATTCAACAGTGCTGTGGTCTCCTGCCCTGATTAAATGGCATTTTGTCCCAATTAAGCGAAGTAAACCCTGGCTATTTTCTCGGTTGGGTTCTGTTTTTTGAGATTTGTCCCAAATAAACGGCTGCCCTGATTAACCGGTGGCCCAAATAACCGGAATCCACTGAATATATATATGTATACACATTAAGGTTATTATTAATAATTTTAAGTTATCTATGATTTTAAAATTTACAAATAATTCTTCGCCTAACATGGATATATATAGGGTGTCTCAAAAATATTGGGACAAATGTTTAGGGGAGGTAGGCAACATTTAAAGGAATGTGAATCACATAGGAACTCGTAACCGGAAATGTTACGGGAAAGTAGTAGCAGAGGCACAAGAAGCAGAAATGACACAAGACAGTAGTGGCAAATATTTATTTGACATAATATTAACAATGGAGTACGAGATAGATGCCTTCCATGATGTTTCAACAGATGCTCGAAGGTTCCACAATGAGACGCAATGTATGCATGACACCGATGCAGCATGGATTAGCGGACACGGCCGAACACACCTGGAGTTACTTTGACAGTGGCAGCAGTGCAGACGAGTCTCGCCATGAGATCCATTTCCGTCTCCACAGGCGATTCAAACAGGATAGATTTTGAGGGCTGTTCATCAGTTCGCAAGAGGGAAAATTTCTGGTTTACTGATTCAAGTAGTCACCGCACAAAGAGCAGGCATCGATATACGAACTGTGAGCTGGCAAACATGCACCTAGTGTATGGATTAGCAGAGGGCAACGGACGAGCCGCTCAACGAATTTATGGAGAACGCTTCCTAGACAGTGGTCCGGCACATGTCTGTCTGGGAGAACGCTTCCCAGACAGACATGTGCCGGACCACTGTTTGTTTGCGCGTGTGCATCAAAATTTGTGCGATTATGGGTTATTTAGAGGTAACAGGAGTAGTGTGAGCAGACCACATTCGACGTGAACTCCTGCCATGGAAGAAAGTGTGTTGACTGCCGTCCAGAATAATCCTACTACCAGCATACGTGCCATTGCCTTTGCCTTAGGAGTGTCTCGTTGCAGTGTACAGCGTGTCTGGCATGATGATTCCTTACACCCCTTTCAACTCCAAAGGGTTGAGTTACTGCTCCCCCAAGACCATCACTGCATGTGTGGGTTTTGCGCAGTCAGTGGCTTCTCCAAGAAAGTGTTCAAGACTTGAATTTTCCAGCCTATGTTTTGTTCACGGATGAGGCTTATTTCACTCGGGAAGGCTTATTCAATTTGCACAATGCTCATGCGTGGGCTCACGACAACCCACATGGTGTGCACCCCCATGCGGCACAACATTGCTTCGCAATAAATGTGTGGGCAGGTATGGTCGGTGACTGTTTAGTTGGCCCATACCTGTTAACATCCCACATGAACTCCGCTAAATATCAGATCTTTCTTGAACAAGTTCTACCAGGGTTACTTGATGATGTTCCAGCAAATGTGAGATGCAACATTTGGTTTCAACATGACGGGGGTGCCTTCCCATTATGGAAGGTGTGTTCATGACCATTTGAACAGGCGTTTTGGGCGTCGATGGATTGGCCGTGGTGAACCCGTTGCCTGGCCCCGATGCTCACCTGATTAATAGAGCCTTGATTTCTTTTTGTGGGGGCCCCTCAAATCTATTGTGTATGAATCACCTGTGGAGACGGAAATGGATCTCATGGCGAGACTCGTCTGCGCTGCTGCTACTGTCAAAGAAACTCCAGGTGTGTTTGGCCGTGTCTACCAATCCATGCTGCATCGGTGTCATGCATGCATCGTGTCTCGTGATGGAACCTTTGAGCATCTGTTTTAACATCATGAAATGCATCCATCTCATACTCCATTGTTAATATTATGTCAAATAAATGTTTGCCACTAATTACTGTCTTGTGTCATTTCTGCTTCTTGTGCCTCTGCTACTACTTTCCGGTTATGGGTTCCTATGCGATTCACATTCCTTTAGATGTTATCTATCTCTCCTAAACGTTTGTACCAATATTTTTGAGACACCCTGTGTTTATATATATATATACATACACACACAGAACTGCTCTTAAAGCAGGTTAGTTCTCAAATGGCTCAACTGAAGTTACTCTTTTTGCCATGTGAAAATGTTAGTTTAGCTTAAAAGGTGCTGTGTTACCTGTATGAAAGCATTGAAATAATAAATAAAATAAGTTAAACTGAAGAGTGTCAACACTCACCTCAGGATGCAACTATCAGAGGTAGTCTGCTAATATAATGCAAATGCAGCCTAGAACAAAGCAGGAATTTATGATTTTTTTAGGATAATATTGTTTTTTATGTGAATATTTTATAGAATAAAACTTCTATTGCAAATATTCAAAATTTTGAATAAAGTTTTGAGTATATTATAAATTCCTTGTATTATTTTACAAATTAACATCAGTAAATCTTATCTTAATAATGGCTACTGCCAAGGTGACAGAGTGCTTTGACACAAGATTTCACAACTGAAATGCAAGAAAGGCTCGAGTTTGTTATTATATAGCCTATGGCATGTATTACAGTAGAATCATTAGCTGGACTATCCTCTTTCAGCAGATAATTCTATTCTGTGTCTGAGGTGTATACAGCATTGCTTCCCAACCTTTTTCGTGCCAGGGCACACTTGGGAACTTATTTTTGTATGGCACATTGGAGCAGAGTTGGAGATGTCCATAAGGACTTTGTGAAAAAATGTATTACATTTGCATTATACTGTATGTTATTATGATAAGGAAAGTAAAATATAAATACTACAGAAGATATTAAATATTTAATACTAAATTCATACAAAAGTTCAAATTTTTTTAATGGGAAACTTGAGCTTGCTTCTATGAACATAACATTTTTATTTTATTCTTGAAATGGCTACGCATAACGCCTGATCCAGACTTTTTAATGATTGCTTTGAATTCTTGATAGTCACCATTGACGAGAAACTTTGTTCGCAAAAAAATAGATGGTAGCAAATGGAAGAAGTGTCAATGGCTTTTGTGTGAAGAAGTGTCAATTTTTTCTTTCATTGATAAATATAATGCTGATATTTCTAGCGACAATGCGAATGGATTTCAAATCCAATCAAATTTTCTTACATCAAGTATTTCAAAATAGTGATGAAGTTTTTCCTCAATCAAATACAAATTTTGCTCTACTAATCCCAGTAATTCTTCTTTAGGATTTAAATTATAACACCGATTAAACATCATTAGTGATCCATTTTTAATCTAATTTTTCCAAATTTTTCCAAAGTTGAATTTTTTCTTTGAATCCATAAATTTTGTCCATACACATTAGTATGTTTTCATGTGATCCTTGCAATTTTCAGCTTAGCTCATTCTGGTGCTCAATTCAGCTGTAGAAGAGGGATGTTACTGGCTGCATCTTGATTCAGATTTGACTCTGGGCCAGCCAGGTACGTTGGCGAACCTAGTTTTCCTCAAACCAGGCTTTTACACCGCATCCTGTATGGGATGAAGAATTATTGTGCTAGACCATGGTGGAGCCCATTTCCATATAACTGTTGGAGTGTTTGTACTGTGAAATTGTTCAAGATGTTGGCATATTACTGTGGATTGGTGGATATGGTCCTACAACTGAGTGAGTCTGAATTTCATTATAGGTACAATATACTGCATTATATAATATTAGGCACATCTGCAGGCATACTAACATCTGATCTGATGAGTGCAATGTGATCGTTGCTCCATGGTTCAAGAATGATGGACTGGCTACCAATACAAACATCTGAGGAATTCATGTGTTATGTGGAACTTGTAAGCAGCAGCTCTTTCAATAAAACCCCTTCCTAGGTAAGCTGTCTATGCATTGTGAAAACACTTTTAGATACTCCTGTGGACTTCTAGGTCTTTAACAGAGGCCCACAGAATATTTTACAAAAATATCACTTGGTTCATTTTCAACACATTCCTCCATCTTTTTATTGTTAACTATGGTTGACAGTAAAAAGATATGTAAAAGGGTTCAAATGTGTGGCTTGTTGCATGCATTGACAAATTGCTGATATGACATCTAACAATGAAGCCTGTCTAAAACACTAAGACACTTGCCATGACATCTCTGCTATTGTCTGTACACATCTCATTCACTACACTGGGAGAGATGTTTGAATACTTTTGGTAGATTGATGCAGGCGGGCCAGTATATCTGCCTTGAGTGAAAAATTGATGATATAACAGATCATCATATTTTTAAGGAGTCTAAAATTACCATTATAGTTCTTGTGGAACACTGAAAAAATGCCATTATGTATATCAAAATAGTTAATCTGCCCAGGCACAAAAGGAGGAATTTTTTTTTAATGAAAAAACCAAGCATGAAAGGTATTGTTAACATTACATTTGAATTTCAAATTTCCATAGCTCGTAGTTTTCAGGAAATACATATGAAGAAATGTTGAAGGAAATTTGGTTCAGTGAGTCTGAAGTTGGACAGTAAATGGATACTGACTTTGTAGCACATGTTTGGACTGGTTTGGGGAAAAAGTACAGGAATTAGAGATTCCATTTCAGAAGAATGTTACCCATGGAAGTATCTATATCTATAGAAAAAGGACTCAAAAGAAACAACAATGAGATGGAGACTAGAGAAACAGGTCATTGACTAACCTGACTGCCCTCTTTTGAATGGAGTCTAAAAGCCTGAGTAAGGTTTTGGGGCCACCATCCATCCCAGATGTGCGAACAATATTCCCTAGTAGGACAGACTTGAGATTTGTACAAAGTAAGTAGTGGTTTTCAAGATTGAAAAATAAAGATAAATATAGAGGAACTAATATTTCTGATGTGCTTATGCCAAGAGAAAGAGAGAGTGATTAGAAGTCAAGATAATCACTAATAGAGATATGACCTTGTCTAGAACTATAAGTGCCATCAAAATTAAGCATAGGAGCAGTAGACTCTTTTTTGTGAAATATAAGAGTGGACGAAGTTTTAAAAGGATTGAAATTAACTAAGTTATCTTGGCCCCATTGGAGAATTACCCGGATTTAAGCAATTGGTAGTGGATATTCAAGAAGTTGTTTGTCCCGGGCAAGGTTTTGCAAACTGAAAGGTGGAATGCAATGTGCCATCATCAACAAAACTGTTTCTAGTCAATGGAAGAAAGTATTAATATATGAAGAAAACAGAGAAAGAACTGAATCTGGGGAAACACCCACTCTCTTCCACAGAGAGTGGGCAGGGAGATAGCTGGATACCAAATTGCAAAAAACAGTCAGCAATCCATAATATAGGAGCTAGTTTAGAAGACCTTTATGACAAACACAATCAAAAGCCTTAAAGATGTAAAGAGCTACTGCTTGAGACTCACCATTTTATTGAAATTGTCCACAGATGGGTAACATGAGCTAGTATATCACTAATGGATTGATGGAATCCATAATGGCAGTCAGTGATCAGATGGAAGATTTTGAGATCGTTTAGTTAGTGGTCAATGGATTTCTCTATTACTTTGGAAAGAGTACAAATAAGTGCAATGGGAGGGATTTGTTACCCTTATTTAGGAAATGGCAGGATATGAGCAAATTTTCAAGAAGGGAAAACAGTACTGGAATAAAGTATAAAAAGATGACACAGAATAGCATGCTCAGGAGCTTTGTCATAAGATTGTTCAAAATTCTTCTATCCTTTTGACAGAAGACCATAGGAGGCATTGAGTGGAGTATGCTATGAATGGTAGGAGATGATTTACCAAATCTTTAACACAAGAGTTAGAAGGAAAATAGATGCTAGTAATTTGGTGTTATCTTTTGCTGAAAAGGCAATAGAACCATCAGGATTTGAGAGGTGTTTTTTTTTTTTATTTGGTAGTTGTTGGCGCATCGGCTTCTGTGGCCATAATGCACCTCCCAACGTTTTTGCAGTACTTTGATCCAAGCCCGAGGCGGGATTCGAATCCGCGACTTTTGGGTTGCTAGGCAGGCACTTTACCCACCTGGCTAGCCCAGTCGGCAATTTGAGAGTGATGGGAATATATATATATATTGACAAAGTTTGTGGCCAATAGCTTTGGCAAGAGACCAGAATGCTTAACCACTGTAGACAAGAATCAGGTTCTCTGCTCTTAGCCTATTCAAAATCTATTTTGGATTGATTAATAACTGCTTTAGTGTAAACAGATAATTAACTTGAATATTTGGATGTTAGCCAATTGCAATATGTAATTCTTATCTTGAACAGCCTTAGCACATTTATTGGAAAAACCAAGGTTTAGATAAATGACAAGATTTCAAGGTGGAGTGTGGAATTTTATTCCACACTCCTATAAGAATAATTTCACTGACATAATCTGAGCAAACAGTCCCAACAGAAGATTCAAAATAGTAATCCAACTAAGGAAAAGAAGACTAGTAATCTTTCATATCATGCTGTTTGCATTCTTGTAATGTCAAATGGTACAAGGCTACAAAAGGACTCTGTCCATAGCAGAAGAGAATACCATCACTAAGTTGTGATTTGGGGTACTTAGAGGACTACTTACTTCAACTGTGTACTTTGAAGGATTGTTTGTGAGAAAAAGATCAAGTGAGTATTTCATAGCATATGGTAGGTAAATGAACAATCTGTGTGAGGTCATTAATTATTGCAAAAGCCTTAGCAACTTGACCAGCTGACTAGAAACTGAAGATGGAGGAGTTGTGAACCTTAAAATTCACAAGGAAAATTACCTCACTGTTATGAAAGTTGGACTGGAGCAAGTTGAGTGTCAAAGGAAGGAAGTCAGAAAATTCCAAGTGATTAGTTAAGTTGTGAGAACAATAGAGGCAACAGATGAATTTTACAAAATGGGGGTGAGGGATTTTAAGGAAGATCAAAAAGTGGAAATACAAATTAGTACATCTCTGATAGGGAATATTACAGCAGACATGCACAGAAGTACCACCTTTTAAGTGAAAAGAATAATTAGGAAAGCTACAATGAGTAGCAGTTGAGGCAACTCATAATTGTGATTTTATCAGAAAAAAATAAGTGGGGTTTTATATCTTTTCACAGTTTTATTAGTTTGACTATGCATAATACATTCATTAGATAAGTAAAAGTAGGGGAGGGAACTTGTATAAAGTAATGAAATTTTTGGATATGGCATTTCAGCAAGAATATACTAACCACCATGAGATAATGCGGCATTTACATTATACTTCCCAAATACACACTGCTCAGATTATCTCCCATCACTAGCTGAACTGGATCTCTTATAGTTACCAATAGGTTTTGTTTGGTAAACTGCCTAGTGGCTTGCCTGCAAAAACAGTTTTAAAGCTGTACTCTCAAAATGGATCTTGTCACAATGCCCATCATATCCTCAAGAGACATCAGTCGTACTGCATGATGGAAGAGGTAAGGATTGCCGGAGTTTTTGTCTGGAAACTACACATGGATTTCAACACTTCAAGCCTTCAATAAATAAAATAGTGGTAGATGAGTCATCTACCACCTAATATTTCCTAGTGAGATGGGGTCATTCCTCTCTGTGGTGCAATCGCCACATCTTTGACCCCCCCCCCCCCCTTACATTGGGTCACACCTGTGTAGTCACCCCAGTACACTAGATGCAGTCTTTCAGGACTTGCAGACAGGGACTTTAAGTAACCCCAAGTATACCCAGGATTACTAACAGTTTCACCATAATGAAGGTGAAAGAGGATATGGTTGTCACAGAATAACCAGATTTCGCTGAATTTCAATCAGCTTGACTCAACTATACATCAGTTTCATCAGTATTTTAGACTCCCAGGCAACAAAGCCTTAGCTTGTCATATACCTGAGAGAATCTCTGTGACAAGCCTCAGGGAATATGATTTTAAAGCCTTATGGATTAACTCAAGGGATTCTGCTAAACATTTATAGTCTGTCCTTGTATGCAAAATAACTTTTCTTTTGTATAGATAGAATAATATATTATACATTGTATAATACATACATTGCCAAAAGTAGTTCTAGTGTCATTTTAGAGTTTGTAAGAGTTCACAGTTAGTTTGGAGGGGAAATGGAGGCTGTGTTTTATTGAAAATAACACTTGCTTACATCTTGAGGGTTCTTGTGCAGGCCACATTTTACCATTGAATCTTCTCATGAGAGAAATGTGTAAAGAACAGTGATTATTCAAATAAATGGGAATCTAAAGCTAGTGACAAACTTAAAGGATGTGTTAGTACCAAACAATACAAGAATATTACTATAATTAATACCATGTGAAATTAATAATATAGTTTCTTAAGCTGATCACCTAAATCACTTTACAAATTAAGGTGACGTTTCAGGCACCTTTATTGATACCCATCATCATGGTCTGATTATGCATATCGGTAAGATGCCTGAAATGTCACCTTAAATTGTATAGTGATTTAGGTGATTAGCTTAAGAAACTATTATTTATTAATTATATTAATCTTAATGGAAAACAACCATGTAACGTCTTTCCCTAAGTATAATACAAGAATAATTAGTCTTAACTGTATTTAAAGCAATATTAGAAGTGATGCTACTAAAATGAGAGTTTAAAGAATTTAATGGTGTAAGTTTGTAGTTGGGAGGAAGAGACACATTTATGAATCAGAGCCAGGATGTCACACCATAACAAAAATTTTGTTCAACCAAGAAATAGGGAATGAGGTTTGTTATGACATGTACTATAAGGAGCAGAGTGAAGATTTCACCTAACTCCTTATTGATTCCAGCAATTGTGAGGGATGCTCTCTATGGGGGATGAAATTCTGACTGAGACAAGAATATTTAGGATCTATTTATCCCTGCAATTCAGATAATAATATAGGGTTGACTGTACAGAACCCTTAGCAGGGAGTGATAAGGGATGAGCAAGGTTGGGAGTTACAATTTTAGGAAAGGGGACCATGACAGTTTAAGTCTACATGGTATCTGCTAACTGTGGGAAGGGGTTACAAGGGAAACTTTAATAGCACCATCACAGATGCAGCAATTGCATATATGCCACTTATAAAACATTGCACAAGCCAGATGCTGAAGTAGATGAATAAAGGTACCATGGAACAGTTATAGAGAAACAAAGTTTTATGTCTATAATAATTATAAATGTATGTATTAGTAGTACTACAGAACTGTTATACTTGCAAGACTGGTCATGAGAAAGCACTAGCTACGAGGGAACAAGGAGTTTTACGCATGTAAACTGCAAATCAAACAGACCCTTGCATATTGAGGGTGGAAGTTGATAGTCTAATGGAGTTTATTAATCAAATGGGTACTTCACATTAATCTATCTTCATCTCTCCAGATGGAAGAAGCCCTTACACAGCACAGAGGACTACTAAAAAAAAAAACTTTTGAGCCTGAAAGTAGGACTCCTGCACTAGATCATATACCCATGTGTTATGAGAGAATGCATCAAGCAAATAACCCTTTGTGGTCCTATATCAATCACTGTAACACTTGCTGTTGACAATTATGATGCTCGCCTGCTGTGTTGGTATAATTTTTGTATTGCCAACTATTTATACTTTATATAAAGAATGTGAAAAACTAGACTAAAACTTACATTCAATTGTTGGCAGAAGTTTTTTCTTCATTTTAAAAGTCAAAGTATCTTATACTCCACCTTAGAAGTAAAGCATTTAGACATGGCAACATATAACAGCCTTTAGAAATTGTTTGAACTTTCCGATTCAGATGATTGAACTAAAGTATTTTTTGGTGTTAACATGGGACCAACCGGGGGTGGGGGGGCTGATTTCATTCAGATGTTATTACCCTTAAAAGCCAACAAAGTACAGTTTTGCATACTTATTTTTGCTGACTAGAAATAGATTGTGTTGGTTATTTTGCCAAAACCCATATTTTTTGCAAGCCTATTGCTAACAAGAGGTCTTGACTGTAACCTCTAGGATTATGATTCTTCTCATCCAAACTCTGCTCCACAGTATTGAGAATAACAAATTTCATTTATTCACTAACCAATTTTACACTAATACCAGAACTTCCTATACTAAATATAAACCTAAGGGGCACTGTTATGAGGAAACATGAAGGGATTATTATGACAGGTGAAGACAAATAAAACTGAACAAGAGACTTTTGAAAAGAGGATAAAGTGCTAGCAGGGAAAAACAAAAGACCTGTACTTATGCTTTCTCTAACTTTTTTTTTTTTTGGTAGTTGTTGGCACATAGGCTTCTGTGGCCATAATGCACCTCCCAAGGTTTTTGCAGTACTTTGATCCAAGCCCGAGGTGGGAATTGAACCCGTGACCTTGGGGTTGCCAGACAGGCATTTTACCCACCTGGCTAGCCCGGTAGGCTCTTTCTCTAATACTGAAACTGAAGACAAAAAAAAAAAAAAAATAGGAAGGGGGAATTTCAAATTGAAAGACAGTCATTATTTGCAGATATTGGTCAGTCAACAATCAATGAAAATAATGGAAGAACATGTTTTGCTAACTTAAATGTGAACAGCTTCCTCCTAATGAAAGTGGCAGATTCATCTGAAAGGAACTTTCATCACAAGCAATTTTGAAAGGCAAGTTATCTTGTTCAGCTACTTGGAGTCAAAAGTAAGAACATCTCTTTCTAGAAAAAGATGTATTGAGTTCAGAAGACAGAATGTCCTTTATTTTGTGATGAAAGATTGTGCAGTATGTAGTGACAGAAGTAGGAGAAAAGAAACCATTGGGCATTAGGAGACATGCTCCTGTGAAAAGGTTTGCAGGGTTTTGAAAGTTTCAAGAAATAATGCTCACTAAAATTTAATTAAAAATATTTTACCATGTAGTTTTATTTATTAACTCATGCAAACTCAAATAATTTTTGAACATCTCATTTTAAAGTAGTTTTTTTTTTTTTTTAAGACCTGGATTGCACGGGGAAGACAACAAAAGTAATTCTGGATATCAAAGAGTTGAGATTAATTATTAGGCTTTATATGGCTTGGGACAATTCCCTTGAACAGGCAAAACATGTTTGTTTCTCTTGGCAAAGTAGCAAAGCTTATAACACCATCAGTGGTGGAAACAACTTATTTTATTGACCAACAGCATGCTAACTATAAGTGAATTTTCAGAACTAACCTTATCTTGCTTCCTAGAATTTTATATTTGCACTCACTCTCTTGTTATACACTGGTGTTCAAAGAAAGAAAGTGTATCACCCACTTAAAATTGTAATTGTCGTCCAAATAACATAAGTATATGGCAATATTTCTTACATACTGCATCAGATAAGATTGACACGTGTAGGTGATGACGTAATATTGCATCAGCTGTTACTTTCAGCTATATAAGCAAGCTCTGCAAGAGTTGCCGTCATTCCTTGCTTGTCAGGATGGTGAGTTATGTGCAGTTGACAACATGAAGAAAGCGTGCTATTGTTGCTTTATGTTAGGAAGGATGTTCTTCACATCATATTGCTTATAGAGTGTTTTGTAATCAGTCGACAGTGAGTAGATTTCTTTCCAAACTCGAGAATACTGGTTCTGCTTAGGAAAAAAGGAACTGGATGCAAGCGAGTCTATGCCAAAACTGGACCATGTTTTGAAGTGTTTATGCCTTAAAAACCATAAAGCTTCTTTGTCTGAGCTAACAAGAGAATGGGAAAAATATACAGGAGTGGTAGCAAGTGCAGTAATAGTCAGAAGATGCCTCTTCAAAAATGGACTTGTAGCCTGCCGTCCTAAGAAGAAGCCCCTCCTCATGCAAAAAATGATAAAGGCCCGATTAATTTGGTGTAAGGAGCATGTCAAGTGCTCCTTCCCCTGAGCAGTGGAAGTCAGTTGTTTTCTCGGATGAGAAGAGATTCAACCTGCATGGCTCTGATGGTAGACAAACGATTCACTGTAGACGTGGTGAAAAATACCATCCAGACTGTATGGTGTCTACAGTGACATTCCTTACCAGCCAAATGATATAGGGTGCATTTCATATTGCGTAGTACGTCACTTGCAGTTTATAAAAGGTTCTGTAAATGTCAATGGATACCTGGTTATGTTGGAAGGCAAATTGCTGCCAACCAACTGCATCTTTCAAGACAACTCTGCTCCTTGTCATCAGATGAAAAGTGTAAGTAGGCACTCCTGTAGTTATTTTTGCATCATTTCTGCATTTAAGGTTCAACAGTGTTTACATTTGTTACAGGTGAAAATATGGTTGGAAGAAAGGTCCATTACAACTCTTAGCTGGCCAGGAAACAGCCCTAACCTGAATCCTATAGAGAACTATTGGCATCGTGTAGACTCTGCAGTTGCCAGAAAGAAACCAAAGACCCTTAGCGAACTTCAGGAAGCCATAATTCATGTTTGGAACCACGAACTATCAGTTGATTATCTTCAGAAATTGATCTTGTCAATGCCTCAACGGTGTGCTGCTGTCATCAGAGCCAGTTCAACTAAATATTAGTTTGCACCTGGTGAACTTTATTTTGTTTTCCATTTAAAATGATAAACTGAAGCAAATTGAGGACTTCTACTAACATTTCAGCCATAATTGTCATGTTTACCAAAACTGTTGTATAAATGTCAAGTGCTCATTTTGGAATATTTTGAGAGCACCTGTCAAATATTACTTAGCTTTGCCTTAACTATTAATATCTTTTGTTTATATTTCTATTTGTGATGCTAATCATTAATATACCATGCCACTGCAAAAAAGGATACAAATATGAAATTCCTAGGTAATGCACTTTCTTTGAACATCAGTGTAGTTTCACCTGTCTATACAAATATACCTATTGTCTACTGTTTCCTTCTTAAGAAAGGCCAAAAAAAAAAAAAAAAAAAGGGTTGCACACTTGGTTTCCCACTCAAAACTCTATAGATACATGTTTTACTCACATTTTTGTAATTACTCATTCTCTTCAGCATGAGTAATTACAAAAAAAAGTTACCAAATACAAAACCTTATTCAATTGTGCAATATAGTCAGGTCATTGTGTTCTCTTGGAGAGGACACTACCCATACTGGTGTGCAAAACTTAAGGACCAACACTACTGCTAAAGGCTGCAACCACAAAATCAAACAAAACAGCCTGTCCAATTTGCATAACTGTGGCTGTTCAGTAGAAAGCTGGTGCACATGCAAAAATTTGAATCATGATGAAAGGACTCACATAAACAGATAAAAGCAGCAGTTATGTGCAAATTACTGAATGGTGAGCATGATTGTTAGACATTCGATTGGTTTCATACAGTGCTACAGACAACGAAATGGCCAGTAGACAACATCTGGATGACTTTACCTAGGATCAAATAATTGTGTAGCTAGAGGAAGATCAAAGTGTAGCTGCAGAGTTTGGTATCACCCATAGCATTGTCTCACATGCATGGTCCGCCTTCAGAATGACAGGTACAGCTGTTTGAAGGACCAGTGGTGGTTGTCCACAAAAAACAACACCCAGATGACTGCTATATACTCCTACAGGCTAAGAGGGACTGACAGCAGACAGTGGGATCCAGTGCAAACCAGCTGCACAGGATGCAGGATATCGCAGTTTACTGTGGCCAGGCAACTCCATGAAGATGGACTGTTTGCCCGATGGCCTGTATGCTGTGGCCCTGCCCATCGGAGACACCGTTTACAGTGGTGCATGAACAAAAGGACTGGACAGCAGCAGCACAATGGGGTAAGGTACTTTTTACTGATGAGAGTAGATTGTCTCATCTGGTGAGAGGTTAGCACATGGTATCACCCTGCCAACATCACTGAAAGGGATCGATATGGCAGTCTAGGTGTTCTCATCTGGGGAGGCTTTATCTTGAATGGACGTACACAACTCCACACACAAGTACCGTAACCGGTGCACGCTATTGTACTGAGGTAATCCTGCCCCATGTGCATCTGTTCTGAGGTGCTCTTGGCCCTGAATTCGTGTTTATGGATGATAACGCCACATCCCATCACACTGCAGCTGTTGATATGCTTTTGGAAAGTGAGGACATTGTTCATATGGATTGGCCTGCCTGTTCCACCGATCTAAATCCCATCAAACATATATGGGACATGCTGGGGAGATGCCCAGCGACAAGTCCACACCCACCAGAAAATGTTCACCAGCTGAAGATGGCACTGACAGAGGAATGGATTATGTTACCGCAACAACTAATCAACAACATTGTTCTAAGTATGGACAGGTGCAATGCCTGCATCAACATTAGGGGTGGCCACATCTCCTACTGAGGACCACCTCTTCCCTTTGTTCCATCTTTGGCAGTGATGCATCTGTATTATGGCAGCCAGTGCTATGTTGCCATTTTCGAATAAAGTCCCTCTGTACCAATTTGTTTCCTTCATCATTTCTGTACCTCACGAGGTTCCTTTGGTATGCTTTACCCATATCCAGGCCACTGCTAGGAGAAGCCACAGGTGAAAACCTGACTGGTCCTTAAGTTTTGCACACAGTGTAAAAGTGCATTGCTCTACCCACGGCTGTTTCTAGGGTATGTGGTGCCCAGGTGCCAATTGAAATTTGGTGCCCCCTTTAAAATTTTTCTTCATATGTGTATGTAAGTTTCAGGTTTTCAGGCACCCCTTGAACGTTGGCACCTGGGTGCAGTGCGCCCCTGGCCCTACCATTATTATACAACCATCCAGGGCCGTGCAAAGGTACTTGGAGGCCTGGATGCAAAAAGGGTTAATGGGCCTCATTTATTCATGTTGAGACTTTGATTCCCCCTTGATTGGGGATCCTGGTGTAGTGCATCCAATGCATCCCCATTTGCACAGCCCTGCAGACACCTGCATATCTATAAAAAAATCTTTATACAAGAAAACTAATAACATATGCTGAAACCTCTAGGCACTGTGGAACCATTCTCCACCAGCTTTTTTGTAAGTGCCCAATTTCAACCTTCAAAGTCGCAACCAGTTTCGCTTTTTTTTTTTTTTTTTTTTTTTTTTTTTTTTTGAGCCATCTCTCCCCACAATCACTGATCCATTTCAGCCTAGAGGTTCTCTATAGAACTGAGATTAGAGCCTGACTTGACAGGCAACAACCTTTTAATGGATGCTTATGTCTCAGGCCAGTCTGTCAACAATGTGAGCAGTATGATATGGAGCATTGTCCTGCTGATATAAATATGAACCTTCTCTGACATGGTGCCACACTAGGTAAGGTATGATTGTCCAGGACATCGAGATAGACATCAGCATTCGTGGTTTTGTCCAAAACAACCAATGGTCTCCCATGCTGCCTCTGCTGAACTTCATTGTTAGAATGATATAGTACAGCAGCTGGCTTTCTCAGGGCATCTGCTGCACTCAGGCATGACTGCCAGGCTGGTAAATCACATGTAGTGACTTGTCACTCCAAAGCACAGCTTTCCATTAGTCTAAGAAGGTGGAGTGCACTGTATGGTGCTGACTTATGTATCAACCATCTCACTGAGAGCATGTGTATGTGCGTGCACTGCAATATCGGCCTGCATTTCAAGCAGACTATTCTCTGCAGGGCTCTTTTCATGTTCCACCAGCTTCGGAAGTCACCAGTTCACTTCCATTTGCAGATCACATCACGAATAGGCTGATTGCTTATGTGGCACCCTATTATCATTCTGTGCTGGAAGTCTTAATTTCCATCAGTTGTGGCATCTTGCATTCACAATTGTACTACTCTTTCCTTGAAGGCCTACAAGCATATTTATATTTGTCTGACACATGGTACATAGTAAGATTTAACCAACTATCAATGGAGAGGTTATTTGGTTTTTAGAAGCATTAGCAACTAAGGCCATATTGCTCCGGAATGGAGAGGTGTTTGGATATTAATAGTTGAGGAATGTATTAAGAATAAAGTTCTACAGTAAAGAATTTTTACTTTACTTGAAAAGTCCTCACCAAAATTACTAGTAGTGACAGCTTTATCCATATTATGCTACAACTTTTTAGAGATAAATACGAAAAATATCGTTTTACTGTGTTTTACAACGTTAAGCAAAAAAAAAAAGGGGGGGTCAATGTTCACAAAAACTGACTTGATTTCACAAGACTAGCAACCTGAGCGAGATAGCCGAATGAATACAGGGTCTTATAGGAATAAAAACATTTTATAATAAAGAATATTTTTATCATATTTCTTAATCCTACGTACAGTACAGATTCACTAATTTCTGATACAAATACCAACAATTCATCTTACAAACTATTTGAATTTTTTTACTTTTTATATATCACTATATACACACATACTGGAGCCTTAAAAACTGATGATCTTTGTTTAATACATACCTTGAGAACATAACTTCTTTATAAATAGAAAATTTGTGAAATTAGTTATTAATCTGGCATTATTTTCAATGCCATTACAAAACAACAACAAAAAAAAAAAAAAAAAAAAAGTAGAAAAATCAAATGAAATATCAACCATAATCTATTACGGTGTATTAAAAAAAATGCATTATTATTATTTATATATGTATATTGTCATGTCCGGCTGCATCTTTGTTCAACAAACTTGTAGACAATGATGCAGCTGGGCATGACAATATATATATGGGCTCCACTATACAAAATGATATAGCACAGCAGAATTCCATGTTTGTATGAAAATATATATAATCTTACCAAAAGTTAGAAGACCCTTCAATTGTATGAAGTTGCAACTAAAAAAATTAGAATAGTTTTTTAGTTGACTTTAATTTTTTAAACATTCAGCAAAAATGTCTGTGTGTGCAATTGCTCAAGTCAGCAGTTGGCAACATGCTTAAAAAAAAATTAAACAGGAGTGACACTGAATCCAATGACGAAGAAGCCAACATATCTTGAGATGCCTGGTTACCTTATCACACCACCAGACTGTAAGGAATCTGAGCTTTAAGCTGCTGGTGGTCACAAGCAAACCTGAAAGTGTTTCCACGATATGAAGAACGTGTCATGGAACCACTTATAGTCTGTAGCTCCTCCACAAGAGCTGCAGCACACAAACTTTGGATAACAAACAAATGCCCACTGTCAATTAGCATGGTGCTAGGAACCAACTCTTTGGATCAAAGGAAATCAGTCCTGTATCAGTCCCAAAGTGGGGTGACAAATCACCCTGCATGCTCTTCCACTGTAATGGACACATTCGGACAGAGGAGATAGTCTGGTAGCATTTCTTGTGGTATGGCTTATGTCCACTGGTTACAGTGCATGGAACCATGAATGCTGAATCCTAATGTCCCATACAATTCAGTGTGCCACTGTGGAAGTTTTATGGAATGGCCAATATGCCTTCTACCACAACAATGCTCTATGTCACAAAACAACAACTGTGAATGCATGCTTTGAAGAGAAAATAACATTGGAATATCACAGAGCCATGACCTCAGCCCAACTGAATACTTTTGGAGTAATGCAGAATCAGGGCAAGACCAAGTCAGCCCTCATTGCTATTGAAGGTTATGAATGCTTCAAAGGAGGAGTAAAGTACAGTACCACCAGCTTTCTACCAGAAATTAGTAGACAGTTTTCATGATGCATTGAGGCAGGCACTACAGCCCAAACTATTAATTTCTTTGAATAAATATGTTGTATTTATAGCTATGTGCCTTGCGAGTATTAGTAGGATAATGTAAGTTATCATTCCGATATGGCATTTTCACTGGCCTTTGCAAATTGGGCAAACTTACAGCAGTGCACTTGGTAGCCAAACTGGAGAGTGACCAATCTGGAATAAAAAGTAATGTTGGGGGGGGGGGGGATCCTCTAATGGTAGGCATAAATACATGCTTGGAATTGTACCAACTGAATTATTGAAAAAATCCAAAACATATTTTAAAAGCAGTTATGCAAAATTCCGAATATACAGCTATTATTTACAATAAAGAATAAATTGCCGTAAACCACAGTGAGATACTAAAACCATGATACCTTTCATAAATGAATTTTGCCTTTATGAACCATACAATATTGTTAAATATCTGACAGGGCAAAGGATTATGGGAATATAGTAAGAGATATTCTCTCAGGAATTTGAGAGAATATCTCTTACTATATTCTTTATTAACTTGATGGCTGAGAAAGATAAAATCCATTTCTTGAAAGCTACTGTGGTTTTACAAGGTGTGATCAGAAAGTTCAGAGAATGAACTAATATTTTGGAAATGAAGAAGCTGCTATTCAGATTGACCTCCTTGACAGTGTTTACACTAATTTCAATGCTTCAACTTCTGGAAACATTCCTGATGGGCATCTTTTGGAACTGCTACTAGTTCCTATCTTGCATCCTGAGTAATTTCCACAGTTGTTGCATATCCAATCTTTCAAGGAGGCTTTGTTCACAATACATCTTACTGTTCAAACTGAGGGGGCTATATCTTTGTAACAAAAAAAAATGCTTGGGGTGGGGGCTAAATATAATGGTAGGTGGGAGACCACAGCAACAGAATGCTTCCCAAGAAATTCTTGAGTGGAAAGCACGAAGTGTGCAGGAGCACTGTCACAATGCACATGAAATTCAGGATTCTCTGAATCCATTTCCCCTGAACAGTATTGTGCAATGTTATAGAACTGTTTTTTAGTATTCCTGGTTCATTGGTTGACCATGCAGAACAAAATTCATAATAGAAACAGCTTGTCAGTCAAAAACTATACTAAGCATTATCTTCTCATTTGATCAAGATTACCTTGCTTTTTTGGGCTTTGGAAAAGGTGGAGTCTTCTATAAAGAGGACTAGGTCTCTGGTTCATAACCAATAATGATGGAAGAAAAAGTGCGGGTGAAAAGCAGCACATCAACAAAGATTCCAACATGCAAGAACTCACTATTCTCTGTAATTGTCAGTGAGGATTCAAGGCATAAACTTAGCTGCAAGAATCTCATTCCCAAATCCTGTGTTAAAACTGATTGATATTCTCTATAAGAAATACGAATTTCACTAGCAACTTCAGATAATTAAACATTGATCATTCCTGATTAGATTGCAAACAGAAGCAACAGCATCATCAGTTTTTAAAACTGAAGAGTGGCAGGAATGATGATCATCTGTGATAGATGAGCAATTTAACCTTTGAAAACCACTGAAAGTCTTTGAACACAGTATCTTTATCAAAAGCTGTTTTAAACATTGTATGTTTCTGCTGCACTTTCCCCCCTCAATTTAAAACAATATTTAATGCAAATTTGTTGTTCAGTACAATCACTTATTCAATGCATACTAATTCAGACTGACTGTAGATAAGTAATGATAAATTTTCAGTAGTTAAGATCCAGAATTATAATCATAAAATGTTCAAAATATCATTAGACATACATCTAATCATTGAATTCTTCATTGTTCAAAGCATGATTATACATATCTGTCATGCTTTTGAAGAATGGAGAAATTAGTATAGAGTACTAGTAAACATGGATTAGCCATTGAACATAAAGCTATCCAGCAGATTCTTGGATATGTAAATATTGTTGACAACCAGTTTGAATCCAGGAAAATTTGCACAAAGAAATACACTGATCCAAGATGTCATCTAGGAGTATATTTCAATTTAGCATTAAATTCTTTGGTAAGATTACCAGATTTATGAGCATTGTTTGCAACCCTTACAATTGGAACGGTCTTATTAGAAAAACTCAAGTGAAACAACTCTTGGGGGGGGGGGGGGAGTTTACTCGATCCCAAACAGGCAATAGCCTGGTTTTGCTGAAAAGTGGTAAACAGTTATTCACAGTACATATTATTGTTCAAACTGAGGGTACTATATCTTTGTAACAAATCAAAGCCACAATAACTCAGAGACAGGAACAGGTCAGCATAACTTTATCCTTCATGTACACATAACTGCTGCCATACAACTGTTCTGTCTTCTCCTCTGGACAGTATAGTGGGTTTTCCACTTCTCACTTGTTTTAAGAGGTCCGGATGCTTTAGTCTGCACATGATATGGCCTTTGCCATAATAACTGTCTCCTTTTGTATGTAGTCTGTGATCCGATTACTGATCATACACATTTTTTTTTTAATGTGCTTGCATGCATTCATATAATTAAATGCAGATGACAGCTTACTGCATGCCTCAGAAACCACAGTGCATTGCATATTGTAATGATATGCCTGTCTGCTGTCATTGATTTATCAGACCTTTCCACAGTTAAAAATATGTTATTCTTTATGGCAAGGCTGCACTTTGAATGTTATTTAAAAACACATGTAAAGAATAAGCAAATACTTCTGGCAAGGATAAAGTAACCAGATTGATGCAGAACAGTAATCACTGTCCTGACGAACAATTGCAAAACTTGGCAAAAGATGCTGCCTTTTTCAAAATGCTAGTTGGGGCTGAATGAGGTGTACAGAGCCCTGAAGAATATACTACCCTTATTAAAATAAGTAAAGGTGGTATTTTCTTACTGGTGAGCAAGACAAAAACCAAGGCCCACAACTATAAAATCTAAGGAAGTAACAAGTAGTTCAGTTAAATTAATCCACGTGAAATTAATGTTGAAACTATAGCACATCACATATTTAGATAAATTGCAGTTACCATATTAGAAAAGAAATTTTTTTTTTTTTTTTTTTTTTTTAATAGGCTAACAGCATTATTTATTAAATATGTAAGGTGTAGTTTCAGAGTGATTTAACTAAACTGTTTAAATATACCATACAAGTTCTCCTTTCCTTTTCAAAGATAATCAAGACGATTTAATGCAGTTTACCTTGAAGCATGTCATAATTAGTGGCAATAAATTACAAAATTTATTGCAATTTTTGATGATTTTTTTTTTTTTTTTTTTTTTACTAATACAGAATAAGTCCACTTTGCATAATTTGGTTACTAATACTAAGGCTCTTTGATCACACTGAAAAGGCCTGATAAAAAGTATTATTGCAGCATCTTTTGCCAAAAATCAGCATGCTAGTTTAAATGCAGCCATTTCACAGGCTATGATCATTATATGACCATTTTCAAATATATAAATATTTGAAAGATTATTTTTGAATGGCATTAGGAAAAACATGTAACCATAAATCTGAAGTCTGAAAATTAGAAGCATGAAGAGAGACTTTCAAATAAAAGCACATATAGGTCTCTTCAAATTATTTGAGAAAAGTGGCATATTTTCAAATCAACAATGACAGCAAGTTAAATGATCTCTGAATGATATAAGTGTTCACTTATAAGCACTTAAGGTATAAAAGTTAACTGGACAAATGATATTAGCTATCAAAGTGAGCAAGCATTCTTAAAGCAGACAAGACAAGAAAAATTAAGTTTTTAATTACAGCAAACAGTTTCCTAGTACACTTGTTTTAAACTATTAGTAATTGCTGCAAGGCAGTTAGTGGTTGAATAGTGCAGTACACGAGCAGTGTTCAACTGCATTTGGATACTGTTCTGTTCCATTTTATGAAAAGAATATACAACTACTGCATGACAAATCTAAATTGTGCTGGTAAAAATTTCATATAAAGAGCTCTCTTCAGAATAGTATCTTTTAACATCAAGTTGTTAAAATTTAAAGGTTGTCTTGAAAAAAATTCCCAATTTACAAGCTTTTGCACGTTTTAACCAAAACTGAACTGTTAAAATTGCGAACAAATCATTTTTAAAAAGAATTATCACAGAAATTCTTCAAGATACTGAGCAAACCATCATGACATAACTGAATGCAATAACAGCACTTTGTTTGGATTATAGTTGCATAGCTTAAAACTACAGTGCTATTTTATAGTGAACATGACATCTAAGCAGGTTTTGTAAGCCTAGCTGCTTGGTAAAATTTAGATAAATCTCCAGTACCAAACTCACAAAATGGTTAAAATTTTGTTACACTATAGTATACAAATTACGTAGTTAACTTCATTATATAAATCTGCCACAAGACCCATTTTGTGGTATGTTTTTGACAAGGCTAATTTCCAAACATTTTTCAATATAGGAAGACTGCTTTTCTTGTCTAAGTAATACATTAACAAACTGGAAAAATTAACTTTATCGCAGTTTTTACATGTTAAAAAATATAATTATTTTGAACTTTAACTATGCAATTACTAGGATAAACAGATGCAAATTTTAAATCAGATTTAATTTTATTTTAGACAAACTAGACAAAAAGTTCCAAAAATACAACCAACTCATATTCCTTACACCTATTTACAGAAATCCCATGATGCCCTGCCAGTCTGTGATCCAAAATACATAAAGAATGTACAGAATATCAAGTAAATGTAGTACATACACGAGTAGCTATGTTTATTTTCATGCATGAGCACCAGTTGTTGGGTCTTCAATCATTTGTACTCTTGGTAAGCTGGTCAGATGGTCCAACAACTAATCAAACACTATGAAAAGTTTGTTACCATCTCTGATGTAACCTCTTTGCTGCACTTATTTTCTGCAGCTGCTTTGCACAATGTGTACATCCAAGAGGATACATGCCTGAAATAGTCAGGAGGCACAGAGATTAGTGACACTTTGCATTCCATCAGTCAGCTTCTTTATCAGTCTCTTGAGGTTCTAGCTCTCCATTAGAGCACTCATGAGTTACTACATCATAGGTATCCAAGGAGTCTCTGTCTTCAGCTTGAGATCTTTTGTCTTCCTCCAGTGTTGCAAGACCTAATTAAAAAAAAAAGTTGTTTTTCAAGCATTAAGAGGGGAAAAAAAAATTATATTAACCAAATGTGCTACAATAGAATTTTGTTAATACAAAGTTTAAAGACCTAAATTTCAGGTTTTTTCTAAAAATTGTCAAAACCCCATTATCTTCGTTATCTTTCTCTTAATTTAAAATTAATTTAAAATTAAGAGAGATGTGCATGTCGATATGAACTTTTTCAATAAAAAAAAGGAAAGATATCTATTTTATATCAATAACAATTTAAAATAAAATGTAATACTGCACAGGCATACCTTGGTTAATGTTACCTCTGATAACGAAGCTTCGATATAACGAAGTCGGCAATTTCAAGCCCCATTTAACATAAAAAAAAATATTCCAGTTTAATCACCTGAAATCTAAACAAACTGAAGAAATTACGGAAACCTTTGGGGCTTCTCGTGGTTGGTTAGAGAAATTTAAAAAACGGGCCAGGATTCATAGTGTAAAATTAACAGGAGAAGCTGCAAATAAGTTTCCAGAAAAACTAAAGGAAATAATTGAACGTGAAATTTTTCCAAATTTGGTGTTCAATGCTGACGAAAGCGGTTTGTTCTGGAAACGGCTACCAACAAAAAGCTTCATTTCTATTGAAGAAAAATCAGCTGCTGGGTTCAAAGCAGCCAAAGACCATTTAACGTTACTCTTTGGATCAAATGCCTCTGGCGATTATAAATTAAAATTGTTATTAGTTTACCATACAGAAAATCCGAGGGCGTTAAAAGGTAACATAAAAATGAATTTACCTGTAATATGGAAAGCAAATAGAAAAGCGTGGGTTACCAAGGAGACTGATTGGTTTGTTAACCACTTTTGTCCTGAAGTAAAACTGTATTGTCAAAAAAAAAAAAAAAAAAAACTATGAAGAAAAAGCTCTTTTGTTGTTAGACGATGCTCCGGGACATCCTACTGATCTTAACACGTTGGACACATGCATTCCTGTCAAAGTTGTGTTTCTTCCAGCAAACACAACTTCCCTGATTCAACCATTGGATCAGGGAGTAATAGCATCACTTAAAGCTGTGTCGAACATTAAGCAGTTTAACTGAACTAGAGGAAATGACAGTTAAAACTTCTTGGAAAAACTACACCATTAAAAATGCAATTGAAAACATTGATAGTTCTTGGAAAGAAGTCACTAAGAAATGCTGAAATGGAGTTTGGCGCAAAATATGGCCAGAAGTTGTACTAGAAGAAGAAAATAACATCCAAGAAATTAGAAATTTATTGAATGCAGAAAATGATGGTTTTTCAGTGGAAGATTTAGAAAACCTTGTTAGCAACGAAGACAAAGATAATGAAGACGAAGTTAAAGAAGTTCCTGCCGAAAAAGTGTTAACAACCAAAGATTTAAAAAGGTGCTTAAATGACATTGAAAACGTTTTAAATTTTTTTTTAGTGAAAATGATCCTGATTTAGGAAGAAGTGTTATCGTTAAGCGATCAGTGTTAAATGCAATAACTCCGTATAGGCAATTGTTAAATGAAAGAGAAAAAAAGAGCATAAACAATCAACTTTAGACTCATATTTTAAAATGTGATTTCACTTTGTATGTAAGTTGACTGTTTATTTAATAAAAGTTTTCTTTGTTCGAAAAAAAAGCTTTTCATTTTCTTTAGGTAGGAACGTATCCCTATTCTGGCCATAGTATTTTTACCTCTGAAAACGAAGTTTAGCTTAACTTAACTAAATCACTAAACTAAGTAATTTCGTGGAACGCATCCTATTCGTTATTCGAGGTATGCCTGTAGTTATTTTACTACTGGGTAAAGATCCTTTGAATCAACAAATTTACTGTATTTATCACATGTTCTAGAAATTACATTAAATTTTCACATCACAATAATGTTTTCAGTAAAAACTTAGCAAGGAGTGGGACTAATAAAATGTTATACAAATTCAATGCATGATGCTAAATTAGTGAAATAATTAAATTTTGCACAAGTTTGCCATTTATAGAGCTTGCAATACCAGGTTAACATCTAATCAAATTGATTAAGATTATTTTCAAAATGTGAAACTCATCTATTACTTGTTAACTCATTGGCTGGTATCCAGTGTATTTTGTATACCAGAAACAAAACTTAAATATCTATTAGAATTACATCAGTTTGAATTTTAGTATTCCTCCATTATGGTATGGTATTTACTTCCAATCTGCATCATTAATTATTTAACTGGAAAGGTAGAGCCATAAAAAAGAAATTCTCTTTAAAGGTGGCTGTTCCTGTGCTAATTTTCCACAGATTCTCTCCCCCCCCGCCCAGTTTTAATTTATTTTTAAAGAACTAGACTGTTACTTCTAATGAAATGTCAGAATTAAGAATAAAACGTAAGTTTCCAATTTCATATTATTTCTTGCCTTTTTGCTTCCTAAAAATGAATTAGTGTATAAAATTCACCAGCACTTGCTATTGGATTTGAACCTAGCACACTCACTAATGGTTAATAGAAGTCTACCAATAAACATTTTATTGGTATACTTCTATTGAAAATGTTTATCTATACATTCTTATATTTACAAAATATAATTTTATTCTGAAATAATAATAAAAAAAATTTCTATTTACCTTCTGGCCTTAGTACTAGATATTTTAGGATGTCTGACAGGGAAATTATACCAGCGACCATTCCTTGCTCATCTACTACTACCAACCGATGTACCTATTAGCGAATTTAAATTTTAATGTAAATTAAGTTTTTTTTTAAATATATATATTCAAATTATAGAATGCCAATCAAATAAAAACAGGGCCTGACAACAGGTACAATAATTTTATGACATTTCCTGCAACCATAACCAACTTCATTATGATTAAATCTTTAAAAATTATTATCTGTATTATAAGAAGAATAAACTATTAATGACAGAGAAATGGTTCAGAGAATAGCTGTAATTTTGCATATGTCAAGGCAGAGTTTGACATGCACATCATTTTTATACAATGCAGTAACCATTTTCTGGTTTTATATATATAAAATCAAAGCTATTTCACTGACAGAAAATTAACAGATAAATTCAGAAACCACACACAATTTATTATAATGTCTCACACCACTTTATCTTAGTAATACACTCAGGGTAGTAGAAATTGAAGGACGGGTGACTGCGCAGTCAGATACGAAGTTCTCAGAATGGTACAGACAGGCTGTCAGGGCAGCTCATGGGTTTTTTTTTTTTCAATGATATACAGGAATTTTTCTAGCAGGGATAAGGAGATGATTATCCCTTTGTATAAGGTCAGGCCACATCTTCAGTACTGCATACAAGTCTGGAGGTCTCATTTCAGGAAGTATATAGGGCTGATAGAACAGGTAAAGAAAAGGGCAACAAGACATGAGGGGAACAAAGGGGTGCTTTTACCAAGAAAGGCTTCAATTCTACAAATTGCAGCATCTGAAGCCTAGGCACCTGCGAGGTGATCTTGATTGAGGTGTTTAAGGCTTTATGAGCAAACTCAATGCTGATAGGATACTACCTCTTGCTCAGACTACACACATGAAGGGCATAAATTCAAATCAAGGAAGGATGGTTGCAAAACAGATATGCAGAAGTTGATAGCTTGAATAAATTGAAGACAAGCTATTGGAGGGTATGGATAGGTGAAATTAGAAGGTTTTTTTTGCTAATGCTGTATAAACTTGCTTTCTTGCATCATTTGCCACTACTAATACTAATTTTATGTGGTTGCTGTGCTTGTTTTAATCCTATCCCCAGCAAGAATAATTTATTATTATTACAAAACTAGATCAACATAAATTCCAATGAAGGTCTTTGTGTTCAAAGGCTAGTATGAACATTTCATGTGCTGAAAAAAATACCTCACTGAAGAGAAAGGGGGAGAGGGAAAGAAACGAGTTTAACAGGAGTAGAATAAAGCTGTTAAGTAGAACAAAAAAGAAGGCAATGGCCACAGACTTTCTGAAAGACATACCCTACTTTGGAAGTGCAGGGGAGTGCAACTAACTGTTATATCAAAAGTATGTTATACATTCACCCGTACTGAACTACAGGCTGGCCTTGATTAACGCAATTGATTTGTCCCACGAGCACATCGCGTAAAATGGAAACGCGTTAATCGAATATAATAATCAATAGCAAAAATTATAATTGGTCCATAATCTTCAGGAATGTCCATAAAGAATTTTAAAAATACCTTTTAAATAACTTTAACTGCATACCATGTAAAAGATAATAAAAATAATTATAGAATTAAATGTTTATTGCATAAAATACATAATGAAGAAACTAACTATTTTCTACAGAAATATTTGAACACAGTCATTTGAACAGTTTTGGCTTTCTTTTTTTTCATAGCTGACAACAAGCTTCTCTAGGTCCTGGCGAAATAACATGCTTCTTTCGATGTTAGGATCAATGTCCATTACCTTTTGTTTGAGGTTCTCTGTGATACGAAAGATTTTACCATTATCTCCTTTGCGGTAACATTTTCATCTGGCTCAATATTTTTCTTTAGCTTCTTTGTATGCACGCTGTTCCTCTATTTGAAGGAGATCATTGTCACTTAGCTGTTCTGAATGCAAATTCAGTGATTCTTGAACATTAGCCGTATCCAAGCCTTTGAAACTAAGGTCATTACCAATATTAGTTATATCCTCGATAACTAATTGAACTGCATCTTTGAAGCCAGCAAAATTGTTTGTGCAATGGGGTAAAAGATGCTTCCAATGGCCACTCACTCATGTTATATTTTAATACAGAAATTGCATTATCTCCTGTTGTAGCTTCAAGTGCCTGTGCAAATGTTCTACAGAGATAAGCCTTGAAGGTTGCAATAACGAAGTCATATTCACCAGTAAAAAAGCACATTTTCATTTTAGTCACCAAGTGCAGAAGGATGTCCAGGTGCATTATCTAAAAGCAACAGAGCTTTAAAAGTAAGATTATTTTCCTTGCAATAGGCTTCAACTGTTGAACAGAAATAAGATGTAAACCAGCCTTCAAATAGGGCTTTGATCAGCCACGCTTTTTTATTTGAATGCAAAATGATTGGAAGAGTTCGATGGCTGTACCTTTTTAAAGCACTAAGATTTTGTGTACAGTACACATGCATAGGCTTTAATTTAAAATCACCTTCAGTGTTACTGCCTAATAAAAGTGTTAGTCGATCTTTTGAGACTTTATACTCAGGTTGTAATGCTTCATTTGCAGCCAAATAAGTTTTAGTTGGCATCAGTTTCCAAAATAGGCCCGTTTCGTCTACATTAAATATTTGCTGATTGTCGTATTCACCATCCTGAATGATTTTTTGCAATTCTGCAGGAAATTTGGCTGCACCATCTTCATCAGCACTAGCAGCTTCCCCTGTTACTTTAACATTATGCAGTCCTGCTCGATTTTTGAAACATTCAAACCACCCTGAACTAGCAACAAATGTTTCAGTCTCCCCGTGATATTTTGTTTCTTTAAGGTTAGTAAAAATGTTAATAGCTTTGCTCTGAATATTATCCTTAGGTAATGGAATTGTTTTTTGATTGCAATCTTCTATCCAAATTGACAAGACTTTCCATTTCAATCATTATTGGAGTTCTGTTTCTGGTATTCTGTAAAACAAAAAAAATTGATGAAACTTTACCTTTCTCTTTATATTCATCCTTATGGCTCAAGATAGTTCATACAGTAGACTCTCCATATCTCTTACGATTTTTGCATGGTTTGCACCACTTTCATGGTTTTAATAACTTCACGTTTTTTAGCTAAAGTAATAAATTTTCATTTTTTTTTATTTCAATCACATTTTTCAATCTTTCTTTTATCCATAATTAACAGGGGTAGAAAATTAGAATTTTTAAATATGTCTGCACGTGACTTTATCAGCAGGAGACAAACAAGTAACATGTCTACTTCCAATGGTTGATGGAACAGACTGAGGTGAGCAAACACTTGTTTATTGGCTGTCAGATGCTTAGTGCACGATTCAAATCTTTTTCAACTATCACATAAAAAAGATCGCATTAACTGAAATTTGAATCGCGTAAAGTAAAAAGTGGTATAATTTTTTTCAAATCGTGGTAACTGAAAAACACATTAATCAAACTCACATTATGCAAGGCCTGGCTGTACTCCTGAGAAACTTGGTATAATCTTCAACTGCATATCACGCATTTAAAATATAATAATACTAGTAAAATGTGAAAATCTCATTAAATCACTAGATTAAACTGCTCATCACCTTTGGTGATCATTTAGTCTAACTGAGTCTAATACTATGAATGTTAATAACAAAAGAACGGTTATTGCATTGTAAAAATAGCTTTCGAGCTCAACCTATTGCTTTACACATCAGTAATAAACTTTGTTCTTTTTTGTTATACAGAATTACATCCTCTCTTCTGCTTTTTTATATTTGTCTCTGTAAACAAGTTATATCAAACATTTGACTGCATCTTCACATTTTCATTACTTTTGAAAGATAGTAGATTTTTCTGCATTGAACAACCTTTAAGTGAACCATACAACTTAGACTATGAAAATGATCTTGCTATATACTTATTGGTTCTGAATAGAAGTGCTAGAATTTACATGATCATAAAGTTTAGCAAGTCAAAGGCATTGTTGAATGGTTTGTGGCTCCTTTCAAATTATAAGAGATGGAAACATTAGACAAATAAATGTTTGCATGAATTGCATAACAATAGCTAAAATGTTTTGTTTATATAATTAGTCAATTTCAATAGCATAAAGCTTAATGAGCGGTACTCACCTTTTGGAACTCTGTAGGGGGGTTCATGTTTATTGTGTAAGTGTATCCCATTTTTTTGAATGCCTTTGTTCCACGACTTTGAGTGCTGCATTAATGCGTGTGTCATTAGAAATACCATGTTTGAGGTGACATTTCTTTTTTAAGATTAAATCTTAGATGATGTATTTGATGTAACAATTGGTCCTTTCTATGGAATCTTTTATGGAGCTCTTTCCGTATAATGGCAATTGAGGTCTGATGTATAATGTGGTGATATCTTTTGCAAGTATTTTTGGGAAAAATATGAGCAAATTTAGGAACTATGTTGCAGGTAAGGCATTTTTATAAAAATAAAATAAGTTTGTTGGTAAAATACATAACAAGTATTTTGGAAAAGCGTGATTTTGTGTCTAACATGTTCAAATGCATTAAGGAACAAGAATTAGATAGGCTGTGCAGATAAGGTGTAAATAATAATCGTTAAAATATCTTACAATTTGACACTTAGATAAGTTATAGAATGTCTTAATGTACTGTTTTAGTAGTAGTAGTGGCATGTGATGCAAGAAAGCAAATGTATGAGCTTATGCAGCATCAGCCAAAAAAAAAAAAAAAAAAAAAAAATCCCACCATTCCCTCCAAATGCCTGTCCAGTTCCTCCTTAAATTTATTCAAGCTATCAACTTCCACAACGACAGATGGAAGTTTGTTCCAGCAATTAACCACCCGCTGGCTAAAGGCAAATTTCCGCACATCTATTCTACATCTGTCTTTTCTTATTTTGAATTTATGCCCCCTTAGGTTCGTAATCTGAACAAGTGGAAGGATCCCATCAGAATTCAGCGTGCTCAATAGCATAAATTTAAATAGCATAGCATAAATTTAAATAGCATGTTTAAATTTAAACACGCATAATCGTTTTAAATAGCATAAAGCTTTATGCTATTTAAAACTTTGAGTCAATTTCAAACGGTACATTAAGACATTCTATAACTTATCTAAGTGTCAATTTCAATATTAATACTAATATTAATGTGCTAAATACAAATATCACAGTTAAAACGAATTATTAGCTCTAGCTTTGATGCTATACATGTCACTTTCAGCATGTTTTTGCTTGATTTTTGGTTAAATTTGGCTTCAGGTACAGTGTGTGGCAACACTGCAGCCAATGGTGCTAAGTCTCACTATTTCCTGTCTAGATGCATCATTCAGTCCGAGCCCGGCATCTGTCCGTGCTATGTGTGTTGTTTTCAACCGAGCAAAATCTTAAATTTAGCATGCGACATAAGCATGTAAATAATTTTTGCTATGTTTGTCAGAGGTAACATTTGCATCATAGAAGCATGCCATTACTCTAATAATAAAAAAGCAAACCACTGTTATTTTGGCTGTAAGGTTGGGAACCAATACAAAAGCTGGGTGCCTCATATTTGCTGCAATATTTGTGCTCCTAATCTTCACAGCTGGTTAAATCACAAATGCTTCTCGCTGTGCCTACAGTATGGAGAAGGCCTTCAGATCACATAACAGACCATTAGTTTTGTATGGTACCATCTCTTCAGCAGGAGATTTCCAAGGAGAAAAATGGCTTAGGCTAACCAAATATACCATCTACTATTAAACTGGTATCACACAGAGAAGGACTTCCTGTTTGTTAGTCAGGAGTAGAATGTATTAGAATCAGATAGCTGAGATAAATCACTAGAACCCTGATTTTATTTCCAATTTCCCCTCTGTAGAGTCACACAGAATTATGCAAAATGAATTAAAGTATCTTGAGAGAGAGAGAGATAATATCTTTACTGCAACATCAACAGATGAGCTGGCTTCTTCAGTGGGTGCTCTTCAAGCACAAGCTTCCACCCCTTGCACATATTTCAGAAATGACCAAACTTCTAAACTACAGAAAAGTCTCAGAACGAATCTTCACCCTCTGCTTACTTGTCACCATTAAAATGATAGTGGGTGAAATCAATAATTTTGGCAGATTTGTAATTGGAGAATCCCCCTGAAACCCTTAAGGGCCTTCCCTTCTTTACAGGCCGTGGCGTGGAGGCTCAGGAAGGATGACAGATTCCTGCCAATGGAGATGCTCCAAAATGTCCAAGATATGAATGCTGACTACAAGAAATTCATTGAGGACAAAGCCTACAGAAGATGTATCATCAGGGAGAAGCTTTCATCATCAACCGAGTGACTGTCACTATTTTTCCTTGATCGGTTTGTTGATATTGTGGGGGAAAAAAAAAAAATGTGTTAACTTATTTTTGTGTTTTTAGAGTTTTATTTTGTTTCTATGTTAAACCCCTAGTATTTTTGCTGTTATGGGCATTGCATCAGGCATCCATGTAAAATTTACTTATTTTCACTGATTGCAATAAAGATATTATATATATTAAAATGGTATGGTAGATTTTCTTTATTTATCCCATTTTAGTTCCTATGTAGCATATTTCATGGAATATAAGATATAGCAGGTATTTTCAAAACTTAAGCAAAATAATTTCTTAATGCTGATTTCTCAACTCAACACATGCAAGAACAACACAGAAAAAAAAAAAAAAAAAAAAATGGAAATTTGTTAACTAGTGTTCTTTAGATAGTAATAGCCATATAGTGCAAGGTAGCCCCAGGCTTTTGTTGCACCAGCCAAGAAAAAAAAATATATATAGGTTAGCAAATATATAAATTATGAATCTCCCTCCTCATGTAGATGACTATCCAGATGACCCTTCAGTTTCTTCAAACAGTCAGCCTCAACTACCTGCAGAGACAACTTGTGTTCACTGGCTAAAAGAAAACTTCCTACAATCTAGTCTGAACCTCTTCCCATGTAATTTGAATTTATGTTCCTGAGTTCTGGAATTCTCTATATAGCAGTGAAAATTCCACTTCACTCAATTTACTAACCCCTGTTAGAGCCTTATAAATCTCAATAAGGTCACCTCTGAGGTGCCTATTTGCCAAGCTCTGTAGCCCACATAATCATTATTTCCTTGTATGGTTGCTTTGCTCATCTTTGGACCCTTTCAAGAAGCTCAGTCTTTTTTCAGATGAGGTCATCATACTTAAACACAGTATTCCAAATGTGGTCTTGCAAATGCCTTATACAGTGGAACCATGACCTCCATATCTCCTACAGGTTAATGTTTGATAAATCATCGACAGGATGGCATGGGCTTTCCTGGCTACCCATTTACATAACTCAAACCTTTTTATGTGCTCGTGTTATAACTCCCAGATCCCTTTCTTCTTCTATTGTTTTTAATTCAACCTCACCAAGTATATCATTTCTTCTGGGGTTGATATTCCCCAAAACAGCTTTTCTGAACCTTTTTGCAACCTGTTCAAGTCATCCAGAAGGAAAGCTGCTTGGTGCTAATCATTAGCTGCTCTATCAATCTTTAACGTCAAGCCTTCTATCCCACTGTCAATGTTGTTTATAAAAATCGGAAACAACAGTGGTCCAAGAACTGATCCCTGGTAGGCTCCATTTCTGACTTTACAACAGTCTGAAGAATATCCATTAATCACAACCCTTTGCCCTGTTGCCACCCAGCAATCCACCTTAGAATTTTTCCAGTAATCTCAATATGTCCCAACTTATACAGTTAGTTAGTTAGTTATTTTGGTTTTTAGGAGCATTAGCAACTAAGGCCATATTGCTCCGGGATATGCGGTGGTCATTCCCTGACCTTTCCGCACCCTCCATATTTGGTGGTGACGGGCTCGAACCCCGGTCTAATCAAGAAGCGTGTGCTACGCACTGCTGCTCCTTCCCACCTGGCTACGGAGGCGCCACTTATACAGTAAGCTCTCATGAAGGACTGAGTCAAATGCCTTGCTAAAATCGAAATAAATTATGTTGCAATTGTTCCCTACATCCAGCTGATGAGAAACTGCATTAAAATTGTTTATTAAGTTAGTTAAACATGGTTTTTCCTTAACAAAACCAAGTTGTGTGTCTTTCAGAATGCCATATCTGTCTAAATATTTCTGGATTGCTCTCTTAATGTTTGTTTTATATCTTAATAAATTTGTTTTAATCATTGCCTCTAAGATTTTTCCTTGTAAGTTATGCCAGTAGCTATGACATGCATTAACACCCTTATAAAAATCCAAAAATCACATATTCATTATGTTATTTTGTAATAATAATGTCATGTGGTATGATTTATCTTTCTATTCCATTTGCGTTAACAAACCATGTGTTTTAATTTTAATATTCCTAAGAAAGTTGTTTAGTTTTGCCAGTCTCAAGCAGAGGTCCAGAACACAGGTGCAGAAGGCAGTGGTTTCCCACTGCAGTGGCTTATATAAAATTCCAAAGTTCCATATGCACAAGAGATATATCCTGGGATGATTGTGAATAGCAAAATTGCAAAATTTGTGAATAAGGTCATGGACTCATCCTTTTAATGAATTAAATACACACTACAACAGTGATGGCAAATGCCACCACTGTATAGTGTGTATGTAATTAAAGAAATTTCATTAAGTTCCTTTGATAAATTTGTTTCAAAATAAAATGCAACTTTAAAGACAACATCCTCTTGCCAATACAATAATATAACTAGAACCCCTATTGTTATTTGGGCTCCCAACAATTCTTCATTAAGAACTTCTCTTCAGTGTTCACATTTCATTATCAACATTGCATCTGCTATTTGTAAGCAAGATTGGTGACTGATTGATAATTAGCAACAGCGAACTCAAGAGTCCCTTGGTTCTTAGATTAGGTTGATATGTTGACAGTTTTTGCTGTATTTATAGATATAAATAACATTAATGCAGAAACTTCCACCACTTATATGCAGTTGGGAGGAGTATCTTGTCATTTTGCACCCAGCAGGATTTCCACTACCTATTTAATGCAATGGTCTTCTAGAAACCAGTAAAACACATTTTGTCTTCCTGATGAGTAAAATAGATCACCTAACGTATGATGAGGGACCAATAAGTCCTGAAACAACCTGTCACAGCAATGTTTCACTTTTTAAATAAATGGCAGCTTAACCATTCAGCAATGCCATTTGTTTAAAAGTAATTCAACAAAATTTGTACTGTAATGAAAAATAAACAATTGCATGAACTAGGCAATACAATACAAAATGTGAGTTTTTGTGTGGTGGTCTCCAGGTTTCCCCCCATATGCTGCTGAGTCTTCTGTACTGGGCTGAGGCATGCCTGTTTGCATTAACTAAGCAGCTTAAATCCTGCTGGCTGGAAAAAACATGAAAGACCAAGACAGTTCTCCCAACTTCTTATAATTTTAAGAAGGCCAAATTATTAGCCATTTTATAATTTTGAGGCTCTAAACCATGTATAGTTAATTTTAAAATGTCCAAAAATAAAATTTATACTTTGTGAGATGTTGCCATTCGAGCAATGAGTCACATGCTGATGTGACACAGTTGAGAGTAGTTATGGCTCAATTGAAAGTTTATAATATCTGTGCAGAAAACTTGAGAATTCCCCATTCTCAAGTCTTTCAAAGAAAATTCATTATTGATGAATAAGTGAACACAGAGTTTGCTAATATGGAGGGGATAGGAGTGTGTTTGGAAATTTTAGTTCCTTAAAAATTAGAGCACAAAAAGGACTTCAGGCAACTCTTTCAGCAGCACCAGGTACATTAACAAAAGCAATTTACAACAAGTCCTATGATAGCTAATAACCTGAGAAGAGAAAAAGAGAAGATATGCTAGAATTTTATTCAAAGTCTGGTCATGCTAGTAAATGAGATTTCACTGTAAAATAATAAAAGACAATACTTACCTCAGCTTTCACTATCCTTTCCATGACAGAGAGTAAGGTGTCTTTCTTGGTGCAAGTAAGAACACCTTCAAAATACTAAATTTTTGGGAAAAAAAAAAAAAAATCTGTTAGCCAATTTTGTCAAGGAATTTCATAAGATAGTTTCAATAGAAACCCATCAAAGGTCATTTTTATAATGGAAATTTCACTACACTTTCATCGTTATCATACGTTCCTTTAAAAGAATCAATTTTGAATGCCTTTGTGATATTTTTCTAAAACACATTTCTGGAGGTCACTATCATAGAACAATAAAAACAATTTCCGGTTTATTGGGCTTTTCTGTTAGTACAATCCATTATAAATAGGCAGTAAACTCGATCTTATTGCATATGCGATAATACTGATAACTGAAATTCTGTGGGGTTTTTTTATGTTACTGAAATCTTCAATCATATAAAAAACAAATATATTTTCAGAATCTTCTGTTCATTCCTATTTACTTATTACAATGGGGAAGGAACAAATGGAAAGTGCAAGTGGTGGCAGAACTAGGAAACGAAACAAAATTGATTTATAAATGAAAATGATTAATTAAGAAGTACGAAGCAGGACAAAGTTTGTCATCTATTGCATGGAATTAAGTCTCGCTGCTTCAACAGTGAATACTATTTTAAGGGACAGTGCATGTATAAAAGAACATGTTAAAGGATCAATGCATTTAAGATCAACAGTGATCACAAAACAGTGTTCAGGTGCTATATTAAAGATGGAAAAGCTATTAATAATATGGATGGAAAATCAGATTCAGAAGCAAGTGCCCCTGAGTCCAATGACCATTCAAGCAAAAGCAAGAAGTATTTATGAAGATATTACGGATAAGTACGGCAAACCCCAAGCCAAGGTCGTGGCAAGCAACGGGTGGTTTAATATGTTCAAGCATCGCACTGTTTTCCAAAAAGTTAAAATAAGTGGTGAAGTCGTCAGTGCCAATTCTGTAGTTGCAGAGAAATTTTATGTGTTCAAAAAACCCCATTCTAAATATCCACAGCCCTCAACTTCTGCAGCAGGGTGCTTATCAGTTGGAAAGTTAATTCTGGCAACGATGCTTGAAAGGTAAAACTTGCTGACATTATGCTTGTATCATCTCTTTTTTTTAATTTTGTAATTTTTACACTTTTGTAATTTTTCCTGCACATGAGATAAAAAAATTGAATAAATAATTCTGTTTACATGTTCATCGAACATTTATTTTTTGCTTCGATCAAATTTGCGAGTGCTGCATAAGCATTTCGGGAAATTCTGACACGTAGAGTTGGGTGGAATACAACCCTTACGTAAGTTGGGGAGTGACTGTACTTGTATCTTAGGAAGGCTTTTGATACTGTTGCACATGAAAGGCTGCTGCACAAATTGGAGTAGTGTGGCATTGGATGCAAATTGCTGCTATGGATAAAGGGATTTTGAGTGAGAGAAGACAGAGTGGTAATCAATGGACACTGCTCTTTGTGGACTAATGCTATTAGTGGAGTTCCCCAGGGTTCAGTGTTGGATCCATTGTTGTCGGCATATCAGGCTTAATGTCTAAGTTTGCAGACAATACGAAGCTTGGCAAGGTTGTTAATGACATTAATGACAGTACGCTGCAACAGGATCTAGAAAAGTTGAGCAGATGGGTGAGAGGTGGCAAATGAACTTTAACATTGACAAATGTAAAGTACTACATATGGGAAGCAGTAACCCCAGAGTAATGTATCAACTCTGTGGTACTACACTGACAGTAGTAGAGAATGAAAAGGACATGGGGATTATTGTGCAGGCAGATATGAAGTTTTCTGAGCAGTGCAGATGGTCTTGCAAGAGTAGCTCATGGTGTCTTGTCAATGATATACAGGAATTTCTCTAGCAGGGATAAGGAGATGATTATTCCCTTGTATAAGGCAATGGTCAGGCCACACCTTGAGTACTGTATACAGGTCTGGAGGCCTCATTTTAAGATGGATATAGAGCTGCTGGAATGAGTACAGAGAAGGGCAACAAGATTAGTGAATGGGTTGCTCTTACAAAGAAAGTCTTAAGTTTTGCAAATTACAGTGTCTGGAGACTAGGCACCGGCGAGGTGATCTCATAGAGGTGTATAAAGTCTTGAATGGTTTGAGCATGCTGAATGCTGATGGGATTCTTCCTCTTGCCCAGATTAATCGTCCGAGGGGACATAAATTCAAATTGAGAAAAGACAGCTGTAGAATAGATGTGTGGAAGTTTGCCTTTAGCCAGCGGGTGGTTGACTGCTAGAACAAACTTCCATCTGCTAATTGTAGAAGTTTACGATAGTTTAAATAAATTCAAGGCAGAACTAGAGAAACATTTGGAGTGAATGGATGGGTGAAATGGGAAGGGTTTTTTTTTTTTTATTTGGCTGATGCTGCATAAGCTTGCTTTCTTGCATTATATGACTCTGCTAATGCTAACACAAATTTTTTCCAGAAGTCAGAATGGACAACAAAAGATAGCAGGGTAACGAGAGGTGCCAACTGTGGTTCAGATCATTACCTGCTGACTGTGGATATATTTTTAAAATACCATAAAAAGCATCAAATGAGATCTAATACTACTATTCAAGACAACAGGGAAATGCAGGAAAATATTACTTATAAACTGGAACTACAGTAAGTCCCCGACATAAGAGATATGTTCCAGGAATTCTTACGTAAGTAAAGTTTTACGTAACTCGGGAATGACTAATAAAATATTGCTACCATATTCCTCATGTGCCAAAATTACAAAAACCACATATCCTTACAAGAATGAAAGAAAAATAGTTATATTTTTTTCAATGAATTAGTCATAGTTATATATTTTTAATTAGTTCAATTAAAAATTTTATCTGGGGACAGTGGTGAAGTAGCTGGAGTGGCACCCAAGAAAAGAAAACATAAAAGGAAGGAAAAACACGTTATTGTACTGTAAAAACTGATATGTATTTTGTAGCCTTGGTTATTATAGTTGACTTCACTGGTGCTGATTCCTTCACCACTTCTCGTATTTTGCCTTTGTCATTTATTATTGGGTTCACTGTTGACACTGACAAATCTAAATACTGCGCGATACTTCTTAAAGTTTGACAATTTTTATACATCCTCATTTTAATTTTCCGATCCAAATCGATCACTTTTCTTTCCTTGGTAGATTTACTAGTATCGCTGTCACTTATTCTCTTGGTTAGCACCATTAGAGTGGTCAAAATGAAATTTTCTGTAAAGAACTTCACAGGGTTAAGGCAGAAACACACATCACTTCACGGGAGCTCACACATTACTAAAGCACATTTCTGGAAGTCACTACCATAAAGCAATTTGCGGTTTTCGGTTTATTGGGCTTTTCTGTTAGTGCAATCTATTATAAATGGGTAGTAAACTATCTTATTGCATTTGAGATAATACCGATAGCTGGAATTCTGTGGGTTTTAAGTTATTATGGTGCAATGTGTGCATCCCCTCACTGAAATCTTAAGTCATATAAAAAAACAAATAAATTTTCAGAATCTACTCTTCATTCAAATTTTTTAAGCTTCGTAAACTTGTTACTCAGTATCTCACTTGTACAATTTGTGCATGCCATGTTCGTTGTTATTCATTGCTTATTTTTACTTTTTAAATTTTACAATCCTGAAAAAAAAAAAAAAAAAAAAAAATGAATGTCCAAAGTTACATAAGTCAAGGACTTACTGTACTATCTCATGACAGTATTAAAGATCTTTACCAGAGATGACTTCAGAACCATTCGTCTCACATCGGAGAAAAAGAAGAGGTGAATATCTTGTATGACAGCATTACAACTGCTATACAGAACGCAGCTAACAAAGAACTATTCCAAATGGATAACAAATATAAACAACAGTATTGGTGGAATGAGGAGGTAGCCGGGTTGATGAAAGTAAAGAAAAGAGCCTATAACAAATGGTTAATGAATATACAGGGTTGTTAAAATTAAAGTATCCCTATGTACAGCACCTGGAGTGAGTTCTAAGGCTTGTACTGAAGAGAGATTTGGACAACAGGTACAATGAAGAATGCACTCGCCATTTATTGGAAAAAAAAAAATTAGTTACAAAATTTGTCACTATATGGTGCTGTGGCACTGCAAATCACTTGAACACTACACTTGTTCAATGTGTCCTCCATTTTGGTCAACAACAGTTTCCATTCGAAGAACAGCATTTTCTACAGCAGAACATAACATGCCAACTGGAATAGCCAGCACATGACATCTAATTTGACATCCTTCCTGATACACCTGGTTCTTCAAAAAACCCCAACAACCAGATGTCACATGGGGTGAGGTCCGGTGATCAAGGTGGTGCACTATCCTGCATGAATATGGTATCCTCAAGGCACCCACGTTATTGCAGCTCTGGTATTGTGAAATCTGCCAACATTTCATAATATCGCTGTCCAGTAACGGAACAGGTGTGGGGTCCAGTCGGTGTTACCTGTTCAAAAAAATATGGCCCAATCATGAATGTGGCCATAAATCCACACCACACTGTCACTTTTGGAAAATGCAACAGGACCTCTTGGATAACTCACGGGTTTTCTGTTGCCCAAATGCGACAGTTGTGTGTATTCACTTGTCCATTTAAGCAGAAATGGTCTTCATCACTCCAAAGGATGTTCCATGGCTAAGTGATATCCACTGTCATTCGAGCCAGAAACTGAAGTGCGTATGTGAAACAAATATCTGCATCGCCATGCTTTAGCATGTGCATCTTGTAAGAATAGTACTGCAACATCTGAAACAGTACTATCCTTACAGTGGAATACGGCATGTCCACTTCACGAGAAACAGCTTGCACATTTGTGTTACCACATGGAGATTGACTTGATAAATCCACAACAGCCATTGCCACACTTTCAACACAAGAGGAGTCCACACGTTTTTAACCTCTACCTGGTTGAACACCAAGATATCCTGTCGCTTCAAATTTCCCAACCATTTTGTGGACAGTACAAACAGTCGCAGGTCCATGCCTTATATGCTTCTGACGCCAGAATTCTCTGATAGCCACAGCTGCATTGTTGCTGTTCTGATAGTACAGCTACACTAATAGCACCTTTTCCTGCAATATTGTTGGCATCGCTGCTGTACTGCAGGCAAATATCTACTGTGATTTTGAAGAGATTTCTTTGCTTTTATACAGTACAGTAAAGCTGAGTAGTGGTGCTATGGCAATAACTTACAATTATGGAAATAATGTAAGTTATTTGCATAATCAAGATAGTTACGTGCCATACAGCGACAAATTTTGTAACTAATTTTTTTTCCCCAATAAATGCGAGTGCATTTGTACCTGTTGTCCAAATTTCTCTTCAGTACGAGCCTCAGAATTCTCTCCAGAGCCCTCTACATAGGGATACTTTAATTTTAACAACCCTGTATATCAGAAAAATAGAGAAGAATACAAAAGGTGTAATAGAGCAGTTAAACAGAAAATTGCTGAATCGAAGAATGCGACATGGGAAAAAAGATGCCAAGAAATTGACAGCTCATTAGGAGCAACACAATCGTCCAAAGCTTGGCAGAGACTGAGAGCACTGAAAACAAATGAATTTCGATCGAATAAAAACTTGATTAACATGCCAGCATGGGAAAATCATTATAATAACCTCCTTAACGAAAGATGACCTCAATATCAGAACATAATTACCCCTTCACCAGTGGATAAAGGGAAGATAGAAATTAAAAACATCAAGTACTAGACTGCACAAAGTTAATAAAAAACAAAAAATCTCCAGGCCCTGGAAATATAGCGATTGAATTTATTAAATATAAACCACCAAGTTTAATCCATCTGATTGCACACCTAAGAAAAACACAGAAGGAATGGAAAGAGCTATATATCATCCATTTATAAAAAAGGAAATAGGCAGGATCCTGTAATGATAGAAGCCTAAGTGTGAATTGCACTATGTCCAGATTGTACTCCAAGGTGCTTCAGGTAAAATTATGAGGAGGTAGTAAAAGATAATTTAGGTCTGGTTGCTCATGTGTAGACAATTTGCTTATTCTGCAGCATCAAGGGGAGAAAAGAAAAGCAAGGAATAAAGATACTTACTTTGCCTTCATTGATTTAGAAAAGGCTTTCAACTCTGTTCAAAGAAAGGAATTATGGAAAGCCCTACAACAGATGTCAATTTGGTCCAGAATGTTGTTGAACTGATTAGGGAATTATACGATATTGTGGCATTTATTAAAGTTAGAAAGTCTAACTCAATCTATCCAACAAAGGGGCTGAGGCAAGGATGTAGCTAATCACCTTTATTGTTTAATATTTTCTTGGAATGCACCTTGCAAGAATGGAAAAGAAGCTCTGTTGTGGAATGGGAGTACCAATGATAAAAATATATTTATGGGATCTCAATTTTGCCGACGATCAGGTGATCGTAGTACAAAAAGCTTATGAGTAGGAATACATGTTAAGAAAACTGCATCTTACATATAACCAATGGGGCCTCAATACATATCAATTTTAAAAAAAACAGAATTCCTCAGCAGAGCAGAGCATCTAGAAGTTACACAATCTATACATCTAAAACCAGTTGACTTCTTCAAGTATCCTGGATGTATTATAACTAAGGAAGGACCAGATAAAGAGTAAGTTAGCACACTAATTAATCAAAGTAGGAAGATTCTTTGTGCCCTTTAGTTCTAAGGGAGATACTGTTGTCCCACCATATGGTGGGACAACATAGAGAGAACTGTGTTTCTACTACATGCTGGTTTTCTTTAACTTATCTGATGACAAAAGAATGTTCGGTTGCTTGAAAACATAAGATTTCAGTACAAATCTTACATTTTTGAGGTTTTCTGAATGATGAATGGCATTATTCCCACACTGTTTAAGTCTGTTGAAATGTGACTAATAGATACATATCTCTTATGTATTATAGCTTCCATAATGGAAATACTGCTGGGTGTTGTGGTTGTGTATGACAGGCCAGGCCATGACATATCCCAAGTTAACTGTCAATCCAAGAGTCTACCTATAGCATTCCACTGTGGCTATTTTGGAAATCTGACTGATGGTACTCTGCACTAAAACTTGTATTTAGAAAATTAAATGCACTAGGCATAATCCTTATGGGTTTTGATAATTAACTATATAATATCGGTGTAAATACACCATAGTTAACCCATATATTTGAGCTACGATTGTAGCGTAGAAGGCATCGTTTTAATTGTATCTCATAATGTGGTTGCCTTCACAACAAGATAGCTACTATTGAATTACTTCAAATAAATAACGCTTCTCTAGTAGAGAAGACTACTAGTATTTATTTTCAGCGTACCACCACCCAGACGATCGTTTCGAAGCTTTTTTGGCTTCGTCATCAGTGGGCGGGTAGGTAATACAATATGCCATCTCAGTTGCGACGCTACAATTGTAGCTCAAATATATAGGTTAACTATGGTGTATTTACACCGATATTATATAGTTAATTATCAAAACCCATAAGGATTATGCCTAGTGCATTTAATTTTCCAAATACATTACCACCACACCCTTCTGGCATCTCTCATAATGTGGATATAACTTCGCAACTGAGATGGCATATTGTATTACCTACCCACCCACTGATGACGAAGCCAAAAAGCTTCGAAACGATCGTCTGGGTGGTGGTACGCTGAAAATAAATAACAGTAGTCTTCTCTACTAGAGAAGCGTTATTTATTTGAAGTAATTCAATAGTAGCTATCTTGTTGTGAAGGCAACCACATTATGAGATACAATTAAAACGATGCCTTCTACGCTACAATCGTAGCTCAAATATATGGGTTAACTATGGTGTATTTACACCAATATTATATAACTAAAACTTGTATAACAGTGCTCTGATCCTGTCAGGATGGTGGTGAAGGAGGATTCTGATCCAATTCACAAAGGGGGATCGAAGGGTGACACTACAGACAAGTTAGTTTAGCTTCTGTTCTGGGTAAAATAATGGAGTCACTGGTTAAAGATGCATTGCAGGATCATCTAGACAGGACTGCAGCAATAATTCAGACACAGCGTGGGTTTGTTAAGAGAAAGTCTTGTCTGACAAATTTGATTGGATATTATGATGTGGTTACAAAGGAACTGGATGTAAAAAATAATTTTTGCATCCAGACTCAGTTTTCCGGGATAGATGGTAAAAAAAAAAAAAAAAAAAAAAAAATTCCCCTATAATCCAAAAATACAGTAAGTCTCCGTCATACGTAAGAGTATGTTACAGGACTTCTTACGTAAATCGAATTTTACGAACTCGGGAATGACTAATATGATATTGCTACTATATCAAAAATTACAAAAACCACATAATATCCTCAGAAGAATGAAGAAAAACATATTTTTATATTTTTAATTTTATATGTTATATATTTTTAATTTTTAATTAGTTCAATTAAAAACTTTATCTGGGGACAGTGGTGAAGTAGCCAGAGTGACACATAAGAAAAGAAAACATAAAAGGAAGAAAAAAATGGATGTTACTGTACTGTAAAAACTGATATGTGTTTCGTAGCCTTGGTTATTATAGTTGACTTCACTGGTGCCGATTCCTTCACTGCTTCTCATATTCTGTTTAATGTAACACAAGGTCGAAGCTACGTAAGTCTTGGACTTACTGTATCAAAAATGTTCAGCAACCTAAAAAAAGTATGGCGATAGATAAAAAATGAAAAAAAAAAAAAAAAACTTACCACGCACTACTCGCATGTCCAATACGATGCTTCCCTTTATTTTTTACAATGTTGCGTATGGTTTGGCCACAAACATTATAATGGTTTAATTAGAGACTTAATGGATAAGACGTTTTCAAACTTTTGAATAATTTCAAGTTTTTGTTTTATTGAAAGCAAAACTCTTGCATTTGTGCATGATTTTCGCAATTTCTAAACAAAAAAAAAAAAAAAAAAAAAATACCGACATCCCTGATATAAATAACAAAACAAAATTTTTCCTTTTACGGTGTGATAAAACACAACAATCGACGCGATGCACTAAAACATAAACTAAACATTTACATTACCATACTACTTATTAAACAAACTAAACTAAAGATAATAGGTACACTAATCTCCCAATGACAACTTATAACGGCCCTTCTTGTCACTCATTTGTGAGGCACCTCCGTAGCCAGGTGGGCAGGAGCAGCAGTGCGTAGCACATGCTTCGTGATTAGATCGGGGTTCAAGCCCATGACCACCAAATACGGAGGATGCGGAAAGGTCAAAGAATGACCACCGCATATCCCCCGTGCAATATGGCCTTAGTTGCTAATGCTCCTAAAAAACAAAATAACAACAACAGCTCATTTGTATATTATTCTAGTAATTTGTATATTATTCATAAAATTCAAGTAATAACTATTCTAGTTATTACTTGAATTTTATGATTTCTGGTTGATTTTTTTTTTTAAATTTGGAGTCTTGAAGTGTCCCGGTTAATCCGATCCAGGTAAATCGAGAGTCTGCTGTACTTGGATTTCAGGAAAGCTTTGGACACTGTTGCGCATGGAAGACTACGGTACAAATTGGAGCAGAATGGTATTATGGGTAAATTGCTACAATGGATAAAAGGATGGTTGAGTGGGAGAAGACAGAGGGTGGTAATCAATGGATGCTGCTCTTCGTGGACTAATGTTATAAGTGGAGTCCCACAGGGTTCGGCATTGGGTCCACTGTTGTTTTGTATATTTATCAATGATATTGATGAAGGTATATCAGGCTTAATGTCGAAGTTTGCAGATGATATAAAGGTTGGCAGGGTTGTTAATGACAGTAATGGCAGTTTTCAGTTTTGTTAATGACAGTAATGGCAATTTTCTAGATCCTGTTGCAGTGCTACTGCAACAGGATCTAGAAAATTTAGGAAGATGGGCTGAGAAGTGGCAACTGAAGTTTAACATTGACAAATGCAAAGTATTGCATATGGGTAGAAGTAACCCCAGAGGAATGTACCAACTGTGTGGTACTACACTTAGGGTGGTAGAAAATGAAAGACCTGGGAGTAATTGTGCAGTCAGATATGAAGTTTTCTGAGCAATGCATACAGGCTGCTAGAGCAGATCATGGGGTTTTTTTCAATGATATACAGGAATTTTGCTAGCAGGGAAAAGGAGGTGATTGTTCCGCTGTATAAAGCAATGGTCAGGCCATGCCTTGAGTACTGCATACAAGTCTGGAGGCCTCATTTTAGGAAGGATGTAAATTTGCTTGAGTGTGTACAGAGAAGAGCAACAAGATTGGTAAGGGGAATTGAAGGGATCCCTTAGCAAGAGAGGCTTAAGTTCTGCAAATTGAAAAAGGCTGGAGACTAGGCACCTGCGAGGTGATCTCCTTCAGGTGTTCAAAGCCTTGAATGAGTTGAGCATGTTGAATTCTGATGGGATTCTTCCACTTGTTCAGATTATGAACCTAAGGGTGCACAAATTCAAATTGAGGAAAGGCAGCTGTAGAATAGATGTGCGGAAATTTGCCTTTAGCCAGCTAAAGGAAAATTTAAAGGAAAATGTTTGCTGGAACAAACTTCCATCTCTTATTGTGGAAGTTGATAGGTGAAATAAATTTAAGGAGGAACTGGACAAACATTTAGAGGGAATGTTGTGTGAATTTTTTTTGGCTGATGCTACATAAGCTCATACGTTGCTTTCCTGCATCACATGCCACTATTACTAATCCTTTCAAAAAAAATTCATACACTAAAATGTTGCACTAAAAATTTATTAAGGTTTTCTCACAGCAGGTACTGCATTTGTCACACATAAACTGTCTATTACGTCTTATGTTTGTCTGTTCATCATCGTTACCTGCTGTTATAAATTTGCCTATAACTGAAACACCACAAGCAGTGTCCAAGGTAGAACTTGGAGTGATAAAAAGAAGCTTCAAGAACTACACTGGCATTACTTTCAAAATAAAATGTTTTTGTTAACGCCATTAACTGCTGAGAAATGCATGGTATTACTCACACGTGGAAGAAAAAATATGTTTATCAGATAGACAACCTGATAAACATAGAAACCACGTTTTCTTTGTAGAATGGTGCCTCTATCCAAAACACTGTACTTTAATACTGATCATTCCAGCTATGCTTATGCCTCAATTTCCATGTTAATTAAATTAACTGATTATATCCTGGCAATATCTGCTTTGTTTGCAAAATATATTCAGGCTTCCAATGGCAAACTGCCCCTAATAATTTTATTTGTAATATATTTGGTGTTTAAGATTTTGGATCACATTCTAGTTTTATTTTAAACTCAGTTTTGAAAATATTGTCATTATAGTTTTTTTTTTATTATTATTATTAATTACACAGCTTATACAATCAGAAAATGGCAACCGTGTAAATTTATGAATTTTGCACATTATGAAATTTTGTAAATATGAAACACTTTTCAGTTTATCTTATGAAAATAAGATAAACCGAAAAGCCCCTACAGATTGTCTTAGCAGTTTTGTTTATAAATCAGCTATTCAAAACTTGGGACACATTTCTCATAAAAACAATGAGAACTCTGATCAATATCATATTATTGAAAAAATTCTGCAACTCACAGTGACTATTCATTCAAAGATATTGGAGATATGTTATTTATATCAGATCTTTCCAGCAAACACAATCTGTGCCTGCTTTCCAAAATGGTAAGGACTGCTGAGATAACCAAACTAAACTCACAATGAACAGTATATTCAACTTTTACCTTTTTAAGGTTGCAAGGGAAGGTGAAGATTCTGCCTGAGATACATAAAATTACTTAATATTAATATTGCCCATAGAGTGAAAAGAAGCCACAGGCTTTTGCTGCACTAACCACAAAATAATAATTAATTTCTAAAAATAAAATAAATGGCCTATGTGTTTTCCTCCAACTGACTTTTGAATTTCCCCAAGCTGTCAGCTTCAAATACCATAGAGGTAACTTATTCCAATAATTAACAACTCACTGGCTAAGAGAAAACTTCCTACAATACTGTATAAATCTCCTTCCCTCTAATTTGAATTTATGGCCAATGGTTCTGGAAAGAATAATATATAACAATGAAAATTTTGCCTTGTTCATTCATTTTACTATCCCCTCTCACATCATTACAGACCTCAATGAGGTTCCCCCACCCATGGTGTTTGACGGCAAAGCTCTGTAGCCTACATAGAGTAGACTGTCGAAACAGCACCCCAAATAAAGGCACAGTGAAATGGGATGTAGCCATATAGCGCAGATATCTTGCAGTGTCATAAAAAGAAAATGACAAGTCACGTGATTGCTGTATTTGTTTACATTCGGCATTTTCAAAGCGAATTCTGTACTGATATCACAGATTATACTGCTGTTTTATATTTATTTTAAATTAAAAACCCCTCACTATGGGGCTCCTAAAGTTAATACACCTCATACAGAGAAGAAAGAAGAACAACATTAAAGCGTAGTGACAAACTTGATATAATCCAAACTATTACATTAGGGTCACCTGGAAAGTTAATTCATATATCCATGTGTATTATGTCTGTAAATTATGTGTGTTCTCTGCTCAATTTGTCTGTTTTGCTGGACAAAAAAACCCCGGTTTCTGGGGGGGAAAAAACCTTGCCATCTAAGCCTGAGACCCACTAACTCAGCCACAGAGTGAAAAAAGCTCATAAAAGTTCCTCGTGTCATCGATAGGATTCAAACCCAAGCCTTTTCCACCCGGTGTAGGGAGAATGGTGTCGATACCACTGTGCTACCGCACAGACTAAACTTTATATAATAAAGAAAATAGAACAGGGCGTAAGCAGAAGTGTATTAATGGCATAATATAACACTGGATCGTCAAAATTGTTTTTTTTTTATGTGCAGTTAATAAAATTGCATTCTTAATCTCTCTATTTCTTATTTGGCCTCATTATTTCTGCATTAAATACATTAAAAATAAAAAGCTTTCTAGATAATGGAAAAATCGAAATAACGGCACCCTGAATCTTCGAAAGTCTGCTGTATTTGATAAAAGCTATGGGAAAGTATTTTACTTTCATCTGTAACTTTAAAAATAACACAGCTTGAAAAGAATTACCACAATTTCAAAATGTACTTAGAAAGTGTATGAAGTGGCTAAAAAAATTGTATTGCACTGCCACCCTTGCGCACAGATTTTATCCTTAAATAAAAATTTTATAAGGAAGTAAACCAGGTGGCTTCAAAAACATTACCTTAGAATAAGTTTTTTTTTTTATTTAAAATATATTTATTTGTGACATTCATTTAGAAATATGAAAAGACATTAGTCACTTTTTAAAACTGAATATTAATTATTAAATAATTACAGCCAAACTGAGTTTGAGATTTAATCATATATTATATAATTTACATGAAGTTTAACATAATTAAATAATGTAAGTTTATGATGAGACATCCAACTACTCTACTTTCCCCCTACTTTGATTCCTCTATGGGAATAAATTTCTGTTTGGATGTGAAGAACTGCTTAGAGGACTAAAAGGAAATTTCATTCAGAATGTGTGTGCACATGCACACACACACAAGCTTCTTCATTATGAATATACAAGACCTGCCAACTCTTCCAGTTTTGTCAAAAAATCTGTGTATTCATGTGTCTTTACAGGTTTTCCAGCAAGTTTTCTTTTCTTCTGGGTTTTAGCCCGATATACTATTATTATTATGGCAATTATTTTGCATGATGCAATGGGACTACGCTTAAGATTCACTATTGAATGGGCCAGTCCTGTGTACCATGTTTTGCTCGTAGTGAACAATCCAAGTCAATAATTGGCATCATTTTAATTGTATCTCATATTGTGCATCAACCTTCACAATGAGTGGCAGAGGTATTGCACTGCCCTGAATAAGTAACGCTTCACCAGAAGAGGAGACTAAATGTTACTTATTCTCAGCGGATACCAATACCCAGACAGCACCATTTTGAAGCTTGTTGACTGGGCATGTACCCTGTGTTGCAATAGTGACAACCCAGTTATGAAGTATAAGTTCACAATATGAGAGATGCCCGATGGTGAGTAATAGTATAAACTAAGGCAATTATCAACTTGAACAGTTCACTATGAACAAAACATGGTGCGAAAGCACCGACTGTTCAATGGTGAATCTTAAGCATAGTCCCATTGCTTCATGCAAAATAATTGCCTTAGTCTTTACTGGTCAGTGTTCCTTCAGGATGACTTGAACAGATTTCAAAGCTGGTCAGGGAAGTGGCAGCTATTTTGTAATGCTGCTAATTGCAAGGTCTTACACTTGGTGGAGTTGAATTGAAAACAGTGGAGGAGAATATGGATTGAGGAGTTACAATACGGACGGATATGAAGTTTTCTGAACAGTATAAACAGGCAGCCAGGAAAGCCCATGGTGTCCTATCGATGATTTATCAAATGTTATTCCATAGAGATAGGGAAGTCATAATCCCACTGTATAAGGCAATTGTAAGACCACATTTGGAATACTGTGTTCAAGTATGGAGGCTTCATCTGAAAAAAGACACTGGGCTTCTTGGAAGGGTCCAAAGACAAGCAACTTGAATGGTGAGATCAGCAGAAGGATGACCGTATGAGGAAAGACTGATTATTATTAGCCACATGGTGCAAGGAAGCCTGAGGCTTATGCTGCACTGGCCAAAAAAAAAAAAAAAAAAAAAAAAAAAAAAAAAATCCCAAATTACCCTGAGAGAGAGAGAGAGAGAGAGAGAGAGAGAGAGAGAGAAGTAGAAAGAAATCACCAAGAAAGAGAAGAATGATGATATCCAGCTCAGAAACCTGGGTTTGCCAAGTTCCAACTCACCAGATGTGAGCCCCTGGGATTTATGTGGGCTACAGAGCCAGGCATCCCAAAGGTAACCTGATTGAGGTTTTTTTTTTTTTTTTTTTTTTTTTTACTGATCCCTCTGAGAAGGATTGGTAAAATGAATGAAGGTAGAATTCTCACTGTTAAAGAATTCCAAGAACTATGGGTCATAAATTCAAATTACAGGGGTTGAGGTTTAGATTAGATTGTAGGAAGTTTTCTTTTAGCCAGTGAGTTGTTGTTGGAAGAAGTTGCCCTCACAGGTAGTTGAGGTTGACAGTTTATGTGAGGAGGGAAGCATATAATTTGTATTTTCTTATCTACTTGAGTTTTTTTTTTTTTTTTTGCCAGGGTGACAAAAGCCTGTGGCTTCCTTGCACTATATGGCAAATACTGTTACTATTTATTTTTTTTCAAGCAATATGTATAGAAAAAAGAAATAATAATTGTTGGATTTATATTTTTCCAATTTCAATAAAATTTGGAATGGTTTGACAGATATTTTTAAAAGGCACAAATATAAAATTTCATGAAACTCTGTCCACCGGGAATCCCTCTGTTACATGCAGTTGGATGGACAGACAATAGACACATGTATATATAGACACATGTATATATATGCACGAATGTGCCTAACAATATTTAAACAGAAGTCAATTTGAAAAAAAAAAAAAAAAAAAAAAAAGATGGCTGAGACTTCTTTGCCAAGGCTGGACAGACAGAGAGAGTGAATGAATATATAATTCACTGCAAAACTCAAAAGTTAGCCTTTAAAATTTAAAATTCCTATATTAAACTGAAGTACTGCATTTGTCTATCGTTAGTGCTTGGATAAGCTAATGTGCTTCCTGGTTTCATCCAGCTAAAAGTTAGAATGTATTCAAAATTTTCTGGATTTTGATTTATAAGGTTTCCAATTCTGTACTGGTACCATATGTGTGTGTGGGGGGGGGGGGTATCAACAACCACTAACATAATGAACCCATAAAAGTTAATAATGTTCTTAAAAAGAAAGCTCTGATACATATATTCAAAGTCCTCCCCCACCTAATACCATGTTGGGCTTATCTAGGCACAGATAACAGCTCTAAAATCAGGTGGCATGGATATTATTCTCAATAAGGCCTACCATGAAACTCTGTCCAGAGCTAGTGTTAGTAATCTCAACCATGACTGGCATTACAGATGGTTGCATCCTTAAGTGGCACCAAATGTGAAAAGACATCCCTAAGAAGTGGCTTTACAGATTAATGTCCCAGTAAATTGTCTGATCCCACTGCCCTTAACCTTGCTCCAATGCTGCCCACAGAGCTCCCCATAATTTCTTCACACTGGCTGATGATAGATCCAAATGTCAATCAGTTCCAATCATCATCCTTCAGATGTCTGAGATTTAGATTTTGTGAGTCAAGGGAGGAAAATAAAGTCTTCCAACCAAACACTATGTCATCATCACTGGTAAAAAACAGGAGCACTGATGATTGATTCTGAACATTGTTATGGAACAAAATATTCTTCACCATCACAATTATTGTTTCAACCACATACACAGGTGCTCCATGCAATAAGAGAAAGAAAGTAACTTTGAATCATTATACAAACATAGCTCTCTTTATCCCTTTATTTTTTTGTTGGAAAAAAAAAAAAAATAAATAAATTATGTTAGTAATTCTAGTTTCTCAACCAGATATGAAGTAAAATTAAGAATTTCAGGCATCAAAAAAGGGAGCCAACCTTTGCTTCAAAAAAAAAAAAAAAAAAAAAAAAATTATTATTTAAATATAACACAGCTATCTCAGCATAGCTGGGTTAAGGAATAATAAGAAATAGTTAACTAGTTTCTAAGGAATATTTGTTGTAATATTTACTTTCATTCTAACATAATCAGTCAAACACTTTTTTTTTTTTTTAAAGAGGAATATCATGCCAACTTTTGTCCAGTTTAATATTAAATATTCAGGCATTAGGAAATAGACAAGTTTCAGTTAAGATAAGTTTTCAATTTAATGTATATAATAAAACCATTCCCATCCTTCTAGGGAGGGAGGGAGCTGGGTATTTTCACTTATCACTTTCTCAAAATGTCTGTTTGTCTCCTACCTGGCCCCTGTGTTCTAATGCCTTTGTAATAGTGACATCCAAGTTGTTGTAAGTCTTTTCAGCTGCCAGATTCTATAAATAACATACAAAAAAAAAAAAAAAAAAAAAAAAAAAAATCAGCAATGTGAAAGAAGTGAAATCAAACAAGCTCTCACAGAATTAAATCCAACTTCACACCTCAAAATTTTCTCTTTATCAGAAGTTTGATATATACTCACCAAAACCTTTCTATGGTACCTCATTCAAGAATCAATGACATTTTTGATGAATAATGAAAAATGCTTCATTTTTTCCCCCACATAAAAAATGTTAATATTATTAGCATTTTGTGTGTGTGTGTGTGTGTGTGTGTGTGTGTGTGTGTGTGTGTGTGTGTGTGCGCGCGCACACGAAGTATGACAATAAAGTTCCCAGACTGGTGCTGTTGCAGTCATGTTCTACGAGATTGAAAATAAATGGAATTAGTATGTTGTAGTTCAAACTTCCTCCAACAGATGGGGATACATAAGTGTCCAGTAGGCTGACAGGTTACAAGTAACATCCAGTTTGTTTTGTTAGTAGCATTAATATTTCATGTCAAAATTTTGCAATGGAAGAACAAAGGAATATCAAATTCTGCTTTAAACTGGGAAAATTGCAACAGAAATGTATGAAATGTTAAGTCATACCAGTGTGTTTGAATGGTATAAACCAGGCATGTCAAACATGTGGCCCTTTGCAAGCACACCTGCAGCCCGCACAAAGGACACTGTAGCGATTCGCAAAATCTGTTAACTGAAGTAATTTTGAATATCTTGTCGCAGCTGCCTTACGACAAGAATTCTAGCATTCTTGCCAATTTATTGATGTAGGTACCTGGTCCTGATCCGAATTCCACGGCCCACAAATGGAAAAGGTTCCTCTCTCGTTAAGGTAAACCGCTCTGCCTGAGTGAGAGAGTGGAACCAATGAGCATGAGGTAAAAACCCGTTTATCTCGCTTGTAACAATACATAAGCTGGCCTAAATTTTGTTTCAATTTTTTAACCGGTGATTTTATTTTTAATTTAATTTTATTATTTTTCAGATTGCACATCATCTTTAAAAATGGCTAGTGCTTCTCCAGCTAAGGGAAAAAGGAAACTGAACGAAGAAGGGTGAGTGTTTCAATAAAAATGGGAATTACAGTATTTTTGCACAATGGTGAATGGAAAGATACATTGTTTAATTTGCAACAAAAGCAGTGCCACGCCAAAAGAATAACTTGAAAAGACATTATGAAACGAACCATCGATCTTACGATAAATATGAAGGCCAAATGCGTGTCTAAAGACTCAAGGAATTGAAGGCTAATGTGAGACAGCAACAGACTTTTTTTACGAAAATTGAGAAAGGGAATGTCGCTTCCGTTACTGCAAGTTATGAACTCAGCCGAATGATTGCCATAAGTGGCAAATCTTACAGTTAAGGAGATTTCGTAAAGCAATGCCTTGTAAAAATGGCTCAAATTGTGTGTCCAGAGAAAGCACACTTATTCAAAGATATTTCATTAACCAGGAACACTGCTGCTGAACAGATTGATGAAATCTCAAGTGATTTGAAACAACAGTTGAAGGCCACATCATTAAGATTTGAACATTTTTCTATTGCTATTGATGAGACCGTTGACATCACTGGAATAGCACAGCTTGCCGTTTTCATCAGTGCTTGTGACAGTGAATTTAATATTTATGAAGAACTGATCCCCATGCATGACACTTCAACAAGCCAGGGCATCTTTGAGAAAGTCGAGCAGGTTCTGCATGACTATGGTTTGGATTTGAGTAAACTTGCATGCTTATCTACCGACGGTGCTGCGAATACGGTTGGCAGACATAATGGTGTTGCTGCCATGTTACGAACAAAAATAGAAAACTCTCATCCAGATTTGTCATTTGCACATTTTCACTGCATTATTCATCAGCAAAATTTGTGTTCAAAGATTTTAAAATTGGATCATGTGCTTAGTTTGGTCACAAAGACAGTGAACTATATAGAGGCCGTGCTCTCAACCACCGTCAATTCAGCCAGTTGTTGGAAGATATGGATAATCAGTTTACCGATGTTCCATTCTACACAGAATGTCCACTGGTTGTCATGTCACAAAGTGCCGAAAAGATTTTATTTGTTGAGATAAGAAATAATTATGTTTTTGAAAAAGATGAAATAAAAGATGAAAGTTGGCTCCAGGATCTGGCTTTTGCTGTGGACATTACTGCACAATTAACTGATCTTAATTTGAAATTACAAGGTAAAAACAAACTCATCACTCAGTTGTATGATGACATCAAGTGCTTTATTACAAAACTAAGCTTATGGAAGTCACAGTTATCAAATGAAAATTTAGTTCATTTTCCTAAGTGCAAAGAGCTGAAAAACACTGCTAATACTGAGTCGGTACTTAGCTTTGCTAAGTATGACAGTCACCTGGAATTGTCAAAAGAATTTCAGGAAAGATTTCGTGATTTCTCATCTTTTGAACACCACTTTGCATTATTCTCAGCACCATTCATCTTTGATGTTGCCAAGGCAGAAGAAAGACTGCAGATGGAACTATTAGAAATGCAGTCGGATTCTACACTCAGAGCAAAGTATCTTGGAAGTGGGAATACCTAATTTCTTTTCATACCTCCCTGAAAAGTTTAAAAACTTCAGAAAGTCTGCCACAAAGATTATGGCAATGTTCGGTTCTACCTATGTGTGTGAACAGTTATTTTCCTTCATGAAATCAACAGAAACTTCTCAGAGACAAAGACTGACTGATCAACACCTCTCATCTCTGATGAAAGTCGGAACTGCACAGACATTTCAGCCAGGCATAGCAAAAAATTGTCATTAAAATGAGGTGTCAAGCCTCAGGACAAAACACTAAAAATAGTCGTAAATAAATGTTCATTTTGAACTGTTGTAATTTTTGCACAATGTATTTGTTGCTGTTGCATACAAGTCTATGTTGCCGTTTAAAATTTTTTTTTTTTTCCCCTTTTATTAAACTACTTCATTACTTTGCATTCATGAATGTGGCTAGCCGCTAAACCATTTGTATGCACATTGTATGTTTCTAAGTTTAAGTAATAAAAATATTCTGCAATAATTTTTATTAAATGACTTCAATTAGTTGTCGTGTGCGGCCCTCATGACAACACAAATGTGACCCATATGGCCCTCGGGGAACCTTCAGTTTGACATGCCTGGCATAAGCCATTCAAAGACTGACACGAAGATATTTGTGATGATCCAAGAAGTGAGTATCATATGCCAACCTCTCAAAATGAGAACAGAGTTGCAAAAGTTCGGAAAATTGTGGCAAGAGATCGTTGTTTGACTCTCAGAATTATGGCTGATGAGCTGGATATGAAGATGGAGATGATTCATCAAATTCTGCATAAAGATTTAGGGAAAAGTAAGGTTTGTGCAAAATTTGTACACAAACAACCTCATGGATGACAGAAGCAACAAATAGTATTATCATGTGAAGACTTCATCTATACTTGTCAAGACAATCCTAATTTCCTTAACTGTATTATTACTGGATATGGATGTTGGATGTTTCATTATGACCCAGAGACAAAATATCAGAGCATTAGCAGACTTCAAAACAAGGCCCAAAAAGTTTTGTTTCCAGACGTCCAGGATCAAGACAATGCTGCTCATGTTTTCTGACAAACAGTGTGTGATTCACAAAGAATTTGTACCTGAAGGGGAGAGAGCTGACAGAAACTTTTAGAAGAGTGTAATAAATGCATTCAATCAGATGGTGATTACTTTGCATAAAAATAAAATAAAATCACTTTTACTTTGTGTTCTTTTTTATTTTATCATTTCAGGAACTTTATTTCTATATATTAAAATATTATTAACTTTTGCAACTTGCTATTATATAGTATACTCAATTTAGATATCTTTTTAAAATATAAAATACAGAAGGCTCCAAGAGGTTGAAGGCATGCAGTACCAAGCTCTGCCACAATAGATAGTAATGGTGGACTATGGTTACAGAGAAATCCAGACTTTTGACCTCCACTATGACATCTGTTGTAGTGGAGGTCGAAAATTAAATAAGTTCAAGACAGAACTAGACAAGCATTTGGAGCGAATAGACGGATGAAATGGGAAAGAGTTTTTTTTTTTTTTTTTTTTTGGTTGATGTATATAAGCTTGCTTTCTTGTATCATATGCCTCTACTAATGCTAAAATGTGATAATATTAAATATTAGTAATGAAGTTCATTCAAGACTATGGTTTAAGACAGCTGCCCTTTCAAAATCAACGATGTTTCAACAATTTGGAAAAAAATTAAACTATACTTTTAACTCTTTCACAGAATCACATCGACAAGCATATAAAAAAAGGCTATGAAGTGAAGATAGAACAACCAGATTGGTGAAGGGAACAAAAGGGTGTTCTTACCTAGAAAGGCTTCAGTTCTGCAAATTGCAACTTCTGGACACTAGCCACCTGCAGGGTGATCTGATTGAAGTATTTAAAGTCTTAAATGGATTGAGTACGCTGAATGTGAATGGCATCCTTCCTCTTGCTGAGACCACACACACGACATAAATTTAAGTTGAGGAAGGATGGTTACAGGACAGATGTGTGGAAGGTTTGCCTTTAGCCAGCAGGTAGTTGATCATTGGAATTAGGCAAATTCTTGGAGGGTATGGATGGGCAAAATGTGTAGTGTTTTTTTTTTTTGGCTCATGCTATATAAGCTTGCTTTCTTGCATCATTTGCCACTACTACATCAGACACAAGTGCATAATAGAGAGCATTTATAAAGGACTTAGCATAGCACCGATAAAATCAGACACAAAGCATGGTTCACTGTATAACAGCCAAAGGCTTCCAAAAATTATGTCCTGACTTGAAATGAGATTTCTGTTATTCAACATGGACCTGAACTATATATATATATATATAAAACACGGTATACCTATACACAATCAATAATGAAAAAGTGATTAGGTTACTTAAATGTGTAACCATATATGAAGTCTGTTCTAAACGTATCTAGATTATTCTCCCTCTTCAAGGTTAAGACAACAGAGCACATTGCAACAAAGCATAATGTATTTAGACATGTCCCATCCTTCTCTCTACACAGTAAACTGATCACTTACTTATGAAAGTATTATTGTCAGCTAACAATGAAAATGTGTTTTTACATCATCACACTTCAAAATGTTGGAGTGCACAGAACAATGTGTGTGTTAAACTTACTTTATAACCAGAAAAACAGTAAGTGAAATCTATCTTAAAATTGCATATCAGAACTATACAATGGGACACAGAGACGTTTCTTACTGGCATCCTTTTCAAAGAGGGTAGGAAGTCCATCAGAAGTGATCTAGACAGCACTACGCTTAAAGAAATGACAAAATTTATGTCAGAAGTGCAAACTTCAACAAAAAAATGAAATGCCTGAAGATTAACTTCACTGTCGACTATTTGAGTTACACCTGTGAGATGTAACTCAATAACTCCTCTGATGTGATTTATAAGTACAGAAAAATTTTTTTCTTAGTGCAATTCCAATTTTTATTTATTGTTTTCCTAGAGTTATAGCATGAATATGCCCAGCAGGTGCAGCCCCCCATGTTTGTTCCACTTTTAATACATAATAATCTAGCATGGGAAATTAACTGCTTCTGACACTACAAAGAAACTGAATGAGTATTTTGCATCTACATTCACACATGAGGAATGTCTGTAGGGAAGTGGAGGCCAGAAGCTTAGCAACCTCTAGCAGGAAGCTAAGTGATTTTATAATAACTAAGAGCAAAGTGGAGGAGAAATTATTGAAATTTAACATAAGAAAGGCACCTGGGGTGGATGGGATCTACCCAGCTAAACTGAAGGAAGCTGCAAGGGAAGTAAGCAAACCCTTAGCCATAATTATGAAAGCTTCCCTGGACTTGGGGGAGGTCCCCATGGACTGGAGATGTGCAAATGTGCCCCCAATTCACAAAGGGGATCAAAGAGTGACACGAGTAATTACAGACCTATTAGTTTAACTTCTGTTCCAGGGAAAATAATGGAATCACTGGTTAAAGAAGCACTGCAGGATCATCTAGACAAGACTGCAGTTAAGAGTTCAGACACAGCATGGGTTTGTTAAAGGGAAGTCCAGTCTGACAAATCTGATTGGATACGATGATGTAGTCACAAAGGAACTGGATGCAAAAAATAATTTTAATATCATATACTGGAAAACTACTGTACAAATTGGAGTGGAATGGCATTAAGGACAAGTTGTTACAATGGATAAATGGATAGTTGAGTGGGAGAAGACAGAGTGGTAATCAGTAGACACTGATTACCTCTTTGTGAGGCGCCTCCGTAGCCAGGTGGGAAGGAGCAGCAGCAGCAGCAGCAGCAGCAGCAGTGCGTAACACACGCTTCCTGATTAGACCGGGGTTCGAGCCCGTCACCACCAAATACGGAGGATGCGGAGAGGTCAGGGAATGACTACCGCATATCCCGGAGCAATATGGCCTTAGTTGCTAATGCTCCTAAAAACCATTGTTGTTTTCTGTATTTATTAATGATATTGATGAAGGCATATCAGGGTTAACGTCTAAATTTGCAGATGATACAAAGGCTGGCAGGGTTGTTAATGACAGTAATGATAGTACACTACTGTAACAGAATCTGGAAAAGATGAGCTGAGAGGTGGAATCTGAAGTTTAACATTGACAAATGTAAAGTACTGCATATGGGTAGCAGAGAATGAAACGGGCTTGGGATAATTGTGCAGTCAGATTTGAAGTTTTCTGAGCAGTACAGACAGGCTGCAAGAGTAGCTCATGGTGTCTTGTCAATGATATACAGCAATTTTGTTAGCAGGGATAAGGAGGTGATTGTCCCCTTGTATAAGGCAATTGTCAGGCCACACCTTGAGTACTGTATACAGGTCTGGAGGCCTCATTTTAGGAGGGAAGTAGAGCTGCTGGAATGAGTACAGAGAAAGGACAACGAGATTTGTGAGTGGAACAAAGGATTGCTGTTACCAAGGAAGGCTTAAGTTCTGCAAATTGCAGTGTCTGGAGAACAGGCAACTGCGAGGTGATCTAATTGAGGTGTATTAGCTCGATGCTGATAGGATTCTTCCTTTTGCTCAGATTACTCATCTAAGGGGAAATTGAGGAATATCAATTTGAATTTGTGTCAACAACTTAAATAAGTTCAAGGCAGAATTAGACAAACATTTGGAGTAAATGGATGGGTGAAATGGGAAGGTTTTTTTTTTTTTGGCTGATGCAATATAACCTTGCTTTCTTACAACATATGCCTTAATGCTAAAGCTTAGAAGTGTGTGTTTGTCTATAGTACAAGTTATTCATAAAACTCTCCCACATGATTTAATGATTATGTATATTTGAAAGATTAATGATTATTTTTGAATACTAAACATGGAAAGTTATAATCACTTGGAATAGAAAGTTAGCAATGTGTGTAATATTCAAATTTCACATACTTCACAGAATGCCAAATTTGCAATAAATTTTGAAAACTGGAAGTGAATAGTAATATCTAATATAAACATTTTTTTTAATTTCTTTTAAATATTTATACATTACTGTTTGTTATATACATATAATAAGCAGAAATATTATGTAAATAGCATGGATATATTTATGTTTTAAATTTTGCATGTTTTAATATTTTTTAAACTCAAATGAAAGAGGCTATAGCATCATCTTTATACTTTATGCCTATAGCATTTTTTAATTAAAAAAAATTATTTATTTTGTTTTTTTGAAAATAAAAGATGCAAAAAATATGATTTTTTAGATATTTAATTTTTCATTAAAAACTGAAAAATGCATACAATATGGCATTGTGATCCATTAAGAAAAGTGGAAATAATTAATATACTCCAAGTAGAATTTTTAAAAATCCATAAACTGTTTTCAGAAATTAAAAAAGGTTTAGACCTGTCAGGTGTAGAACCACCAGTGCAGAATTAATTGTTTGTGAAATCACTGAACTTGCATCTCCAATAGATTGTGTCAATTTATTTTAATGAAAACTTTAAACATGAACACCATCAAGTTATTTACAATTTATGTGGATGTGCAACTAGTGAGCAAGGCCGCTGCCAGTAAGTGAAATCAGATTTACCGCCCCAAAATATTTGGATTAAAAAATAAAATAAAGCATAAATAATTATATTCATTTATTTAAAAAGAAAAGAATTACAATATATCTCACATATAATATAATGAAACAACAAACAAAAATAACAAATTCATTCTGAAAATAAACTTTAAATCACAGTAATCTTACTTTATCACAATAATAAAATAAAAGGAAAATTATAATGTTAAAAAAATTATACAAATTTATGTTTCCTTGTTTTAAGAGATGCAAATTTATTAATTATTTCATTTATGTTTATTTGTTCCAAATGATCATTTTCTATTGAAATTATTGACAGATTAGAGTTGTTGAGACATTGTCCATCGTAAATAATTTTTGATTAATTTTAATTTTGAAAAACTCCATTCACCTGAGGCAACCGAAACTGGTCAAGTTAGAAAAATTCTTAGTGTAACTGCTACATTTGGAAAAGCATCTGTAAAATCGTTTCTAAAAATATATTGTAACAATTCAAATGGAGTAATATTGTCTTTAATATAAACCTGACGTGCTTTGAGTTCTTCAAATAATGCTAAACCATCAATGCTAAACCAATTAGACTCTTCGCAATCAATGTCACTTAATTTAATATGAAAATCTTTGCAATGATTTAATAAATCATCTAATCATTTTTTAATTCAGAAATATTATAAAATATTTTAAATATTTCTACACCTTTCACTAACAAGAAAATTGTTCCATAATTTGAGAGAGAAAAAAATTATTTTTTGAAATTTTGTTTGGATCTGAATAGCTTCATCTCTACTTTCATAATTGAAATGGCATTTTTTTTTTTTTTTTTTTTTTTCAATCTTTTCCTTACAGTGTTTACTTCTGTAAATGAAGCTTCAATGACAATGATAATAGCCACATTATTAGCCGAATCGAGGATTTTTTGGAATGCTTCCTCTGTTCTATTTAATTTAAAATATTGTGATATTTTGAAGACATTCAAGAGCTTCATGTATATCAAAATTCGTTTTTTGGAGCATTTTTTACTTGCTGTATTAATTTTATTTAAAATATCATGCCAAATTATAATTGAACAAAGAAATTTATAATATGTTATTTTTAAGGCTATTGATTTAGCATGATTCCTTGTATCCATATCTTTATTTTTGTCTTCAGTAATTTCAAGTAAAGAATCATAAATTTCTTCTATTTGGTTTCTCAGCAGTTTAATGGCCTCTATTTGGTTTCTCAGCAGTTTAATGGCCTCTATTTGGTTTCTCAGCAGTTTAATGGCCTCTGTTTGGTTTCTCAGCAGTTTAATGGCCTCTGTTTGGTTTCTCAGCAGTTTAATGGCCTCTATTCTACTTTCCCATCAGGTGTCTGACTAAGGTTTAAGAGTTAAATTAGTTATATATTTTTGAAGTACATTCCAACAATTGGTTGATGATGAGAGAAAAACATAATTACTGAACAATTCCGAAAAAATCAACTATTTCAAAGGAAGTCTTAGTGGAATGGTTTACATGATTTAAGGTGTGAGTGGCACATGGAATGAAAAATGCTCTAGGATTAACTTCAATTAATTTTTTTTTGTAAACCTTTGCGGTTTCTGCACATATTAGAGCCATTATCGTAGCCCTGGCCACGTAAATTCTGAATATTTAGATTTAGCTCAATAAGTAGATTTGATATATATTCAAATAATCCCTGTCTGATAAAATCACTCACGGGCCAAAATCCAAGAAAATGTTTGCGTATTTCAATGTTCTTAGTGCTTATGTCCCTAAATACAAATCTAAGTATCACAGTTATCTGTTGAACATGACTTACATCAGACGTTGTATCCAAAATCATAGCAAAATATTTAGCTTCTCTAGTTATTTCTAGTATATAATTTCATTTTGTTTTTGGTTACCCAAATAATGCATGCTATTTTTCGATTCAGATTTCTGAATATGTGCATATGTTGTGCCATAACTGAATCAAATTTAGCAATTGTTTCAGTAAGTTTTAAAAAGTTACCATTATTATTTTCATATAAATCTTTTGATCCCCTGAACGCTATACACTGCCCTGCTAAAAATAGTATCATATACTGTATGTTATTCTTTCAAATACTGAATACAAATACCTTTTTTCTATTTCACATAATCACTGTTCTGTAGCATCAATTGTAGTTTGTCTTTGGTGACTGTGTGAGATCTAACCATTTTTTATGATTTTTAAAATGTACTGCACTTGTTCCATGCTTACTTAAAATAGCAGATAAATTTCTCCAATTACTGTATCCAAAGTGATTACTTAGTTAATCTTTACAATCGCAGAATATCTTGCAACAAAAGCAAAATACAGAATTTTGCAACAAAGAATAAAGTATGTTGTTGTTGTTATTATTTGGTTTTTAGGAGCATTAGCAACTAAGGCCATATTGCTCCGGTGCGGTGGTCATTCCCTGACCTTTCCGCATGTTCCGTATTTGGTGGTGACGGGCTCGAACCCCGGTCTAATCAAGAAGCGTGTGCTACGCACTGCTGCTCCTTCCCACCTGGCTACGGAGGCGCCAAGAATAAAGTAACCATTTCCTTTGAGCTTTATCTACATTTTTCAGAATGCTCATATAAAATAAACATCAGGAAATTTTCTTTGATTTTCATCAGATGGGTATTCTCTTTTAATTTGTGTAGGATAATTTTGAATCAAATAATCACGTTGTTTCACTGTCGGGTTTCCTGGCCAATTACCTGGATCAGTTAATATATTTGCATAAATATTTATTAATGAGACTGCATTTTCTGTTCTACCATCACAGTAGTCAATATTTTGATCTTGACTATTATCTTTAGTATAAGTAATATGAAAATCTCTCTTTCCGCTTTATCCTCTTCATTTGGCAGCGTATCTGAATTAGCTGAATTTTCTGCTGTTATTTTTAAATATTTATTTTTCTTTTCCTATAGTAAGATCCTTGTAATTTTTTCCTATCTGACATTTATGAAGAAATTTTAATAAGTTTTAAGTTCTATTTTTCATTTAAATTTTAGTAGTATTGCATATAAAAAACACGAAACTTACCTCCTAATCTGTATGGTTAAAGTATGATGAAGACATTAAAATGGGAAATTAAAACCTATTAATTCCCCGAGGGGGAAAAAACTGCACTTTTTTTTCTCTCAGGGGGTAAAAAAAAAAAGTGTATTTTTTATTCACGCCATATTTACAGAGTTAAAAAAATCAGTGCTATACACTCAAGTTCACAATGCCATAAGATACTGCCACAAATAGGAAGATTTAGAATCGGAATTACAATATCTAATTGATGCCTTTGCAAAGAGAATGTATCCATCTCAGTTAATCCATAGCATTATAGCCGAAGAAAAACATAGAATAAATAATCCACCCACATTAAAATAGTCTATTATGAAAAATACCAGCCGTTCTTCCATATCATAGCCAACTAGCTCGACGAATCCTCAGAATTTTTTCTGGCACAAATATTGTTATTATCTCTCTCATAAGAATCTTCTCTCATAAAATAGACTAGGCATACAATTCAGTAACTATAAAGAAACATAAGTACAGCATCAAAGATATGAATAATACAGTACTGTATATCTTATAAAACGTTAACATGACTGTAAAAGCCCCTACATATGCTCCGAGTTTCCTGCACATGCCAAAATATGCGTAAACTTGCCTGAACCGTTTCGATGACTACACATGTTCCGAATTTTAATTCTGGCTTTCCAGTGATTTCTCTCTGAACTTAAGCAATTTTATAACTTTACACAAGAATGAAGGTTAGTTTAAATCCAATTCTAATGCAACTAAGTAAACATAATCACAAAATAGTTTTGAGTGTCTTATCTGTATATATCATAAAACAAAAAATGGACAGAAAAAGATAACAAAGTGGGTGAAACAGCTACTGAAGAAAAAAATTTGTCTCGTTAATTTTCTGGCTGAATTAAAGTTCGAAAAAGAAGACTGGTTCAAATATTTGCATATGAATGAAGAAACCTATTTGAAATTATTAAGATCAGTTTTGCCATACATAAGAAAAAATGATACTGGTATAAGACAGTCCATAAGCTGCATAAAGAAAGCAGGTCACTCAAAATCCTAACCAATTAGCAGATATCGATTTATACATATCTAACCAAAGGGGGGGCCCAATGCCAGGGGACAAATAATTCGTATAGGATACCTCATGATTTAACGTTATAACTTAATACACAGCTTTAAGAATTTCTTCATAGTTGTAATTTAAGATACATTAAATATGAATTATTTGTTTCATTCACCATGTTTGGTTTTTTTCTAACCTGCTGTTTGCTTACTCTCATAACTCAGAATCTGGAAATTACCGATGTCAGAGGCCCAATTACAATCAGAACTTGTGAAGCTATTAATTGTAGAACAATTTTATCAAGTAGGGAATTTGTTTATGACATTGAGCCTTCACACGGTTCTTTGTGTGTGCCATATTTGGGAAAACCACATCCACATGACAATTTCTGTCGTCGCTCAAATTTACACAGACCGGGCCAGACGCCCATTCAGGCATCCTGTGCTACATACACACACTCCGGTTTGACTGCACAAACTTGGCCTGTGCAGACAAGCCGGATCGTCTGTAGGTGCCCTAATGCATATGACATTGGTAGTATTACACTAAAACTGCAAATAACAGAGCTTATATCACCAAACCAGCCTTCATGCTAATTATTCAGCCACAGAACTCAATCAACATTTGCATTTTTATAATATTCAAACAGATGTTGCAATAATATTAACAAAACTGAATTCCAGTTATAAACTATATATTAATACATGAAGCTTTAGCCATTGAATGATTTTCCAACTGAACCTCGTGGAAAAGAGTGCACTTTTTTCCCCTCAGGGAATTTATATTTTTTAATTTCCCAATTTAATTTCTTCATTATATTTTAACCATACAGATCAGGAGAGAAGTTTTGTGATATTTATAAGCAATGCTAATAACCGAAACCATATAGAGAATCGAAGCTATAAGAATATGCTAACAAATAAGTTGCACATGGTAACGCAAAATATACTTGCCCTGAGAAAAAATTAAAATACTGTACGTTTATAGAATAGTTCAGTCAGACCTCGTATAGCAAGTGTTTAAACTACACGATTTATAAATAGGGAAACAATGTCATATATAACACGACCAAATTCACTTATGCACGATTCGCCTTTGTGTTTACAAGAAATGGCAGTCGAATGCGGGAATCACCCGTACTGAATGAAGAGAAGTGTCTGAAAATGTATTTATGGTTTTCATAATTATGATTGAAGATTTCAGTGAAGGGGAAGACATTTCACCATAATAACCTAAAAACCCGCAATTCCAGCTATCGGTATTATCGCAAATGCAATTAGATAGAGTTTACTACCCATTTATAACAGATTCCACCAGCAGGAATGCAACTGAAAATTGTTTTAGTAAAATGCGAGCTAGAATGAGGTGATAGTGTGTTTCTGTGCTTTACGGTGTTGCTTAATCAGTTGCTACACGTGCACAGCTTTGTTTATGTATATCAAGCGTGCCTCATTTTTGTCCTTTTTTTATACTGCAATTGTGTTTTATTGTGTTTTAAAAATGAGTAAAATACTTGAGAAAAGTGTGAAAAGGAAGCATGATGGTAAAGATACTACAGATTCAGAGAGAAAGAGAAAAGCAATATCGATAGAATGTCAAAAATTCTTACCGGGGGAAAACTTGTAGCGGCCTCATACTAGTGTTTATAGGCATACTGTTTATGGCCAAAATCACACCAGCCTCCAGCAAACTGGGGTTTCCCCCAGTAAGGTCAATAGAGGGAAAAAACGGAATAGCGAAATTGCGCATATCGCTAAATACAAAATTTGCTATAAAGAAATTCGTTAAACAGAGGTCCAACTTGTATATGTCAAAAGTTTTTTGGCACCCTCCTGAACTGCCACTCGTAAGCGACACTTAACTCACCTACCCACTGCAGCAGCCCTGCTAGTGAAACATTTTTGAAATGTCTCACAACTGGAGATGAAATGTGGGTTTTACTAATATTATCCCAAAGCTAAACCGCAGTCATCCCAATGGAAAGCTCCATCCCCTCAACCCAAAAAAAAAAAAAAAAAAAAAAAAAATGTAGTATAAGGGCACTGCAAAATAAAGGCCATGTTACTAGCATTTTTTGACTATGAAGATGTTGTTCTGGTTGACTGGCTGCTTCACTATGATAGTGCATCACTGATAATGCTACCTAAACAGTTTTTTGGCCAAACATGGAATCACTCAATTTCAGCAAATTCTTGTATTCACCACATATAGCTCCATGTGACTTTTGTAGCATTGCTCTTGCATTTCCTAAAGAATAATTATACACTTCTAAATGTATGAAGGTAAAAAAACTAAGGAATTTTTATTCATATAAAAACATCATCTTCCACATGGGAACCTTTGGCATCCACTGCTTTATTGCAGAACCAACAAAGTTGTCCACAACTGCACCTAATATCTATTCATCGCACAATTATATCACATGAAAGTTATTTCAATAGAACTAGTTGAACAGGGGACCAACATTTGAGGATGCTGCTTGGAAGCCATTCAAATCTGATTGTTGCAGTACAACTTTCCATGGGCTTGCAGCAGAGTGTGTTCATTCGAACTCCATTTTGGCCTAATGAATGGATTTCACAGTGGAATTTGGAAACAGTCAATTTAACTTCTTAGCAGAGATAATTAAACTGGAATATTCTAAAATTTAGGGTTTCTAATAATCTCAAATTTTAGAGTTCAAAATAAATTAATTTTTCCAGTATTACACAGATGTAGAATCTTCTTTTAATCTACTTTAAGAAGCCCCCAAAAAGTGATGTATCTTGCCCTAGTGATAAATGTTCTTTACATGCAAAACTGCATCAGCAGTATAGTCAAGGCATATAAATATATATGAAGGACTGCCTGTATATGCATTTCAAAGAAAGTAGAGAATCTACTAGCTTTCAGATAAATAAATTTTCTTCTACTTCTTTAAATTCCATATAAATTTGGTCTCAGGATGTTTTGATCACACTTTCTATAGGATACTTTTCATATAAGCTTAAATTTTACTACAGCCTATAATACTGGAAATCCTACAAAGGCCTCTAAATTATAATAAAATATATAGATACATATATAAAAGCACTTACAATAACATCAAACTTAGCATAGATATCCACAACCTTTTCCTGTTCTACCACAGGCAGTGCCGACACTCTCCGCTCAATAAAAAGGTTAAGGGCTGTAATTACTGTGGTATCACGAGTAGCCTGAAAATTGAACCAGTAACATTTAGATACTATCCAGTAACTTAAGTTCCATGAATATTACAGCTTTATAAAAGAAGTAGATACAGCAACTCTTGTTTATCTAGCTCCATGAGACTTTAATGTGACCAGATAATCAAAAATTGAAGATATGAGAATTACATCTATGGCTCATTACAACAAACTATGAAAAATAATTAACTAAAGCCTCAAAAATATGGTAACTTTAAAAACTATGCAAAATTTATATAACATATATTGGCTACTCTTTTTACAATTGGCAATGTCCTAGAAATCAAATTTCCTTCAGAAATGTTTTAACGTAAATTAAATCATACAAAACAGCATCCAAATTGGCTAAGCTGAATTTACGCCATACTAATCATGGAAATGCTGAAAAATTGTTTTGCGTGTTTTAAGCACACTTTAGCTACTAAAGTACACAAGTTAAAAAGCACACTTTTTATTCTGATATTTATATTTCTAAATTAATTAACATGTTTTAACTGCCACAATAATGCTAAAATAAGGAATAGTATGAAGAATGTGCTGTGGCACCTGTACATTCAATTTCACTGGAGGGTTAAACCAGAGGCTAAGGTATTAGACTAAACATGGGTTTCAGCACTTCAAGCCTCCAGCAAGTATTGCACTGGCTGATGAGAGTTATCTGCCACACAGTACTGCCTGGTAACACAGAGGCAGCATTCTCCTGGGTGGTCACATTTCCAGTATACTAGGTCCCACACCTCAGGATTTGTCACAGGGGTTATACCAAGGGTTACTAAAGTCCCATCATTGTGAAGGTACAGGCAAAGGATTGGGTTGTTGCAGAACAACCAGATTTCACCAAAATTCAGTCCACTTGACTCAAATGACACGAATATCAGTTCCATCAGTGTATTAGACTCCCAGGTGGCAAGCCCTTGCTTGTCATACCTAAGAGAATATCTGTGACAGCCTCAAGGACTAAATTATAATTATCATTCAATAAAAAATGTGAAAAATAAAACTGATTGGGAAGTAACTTTATTATATGTAGTACTGTACAAACATAACCTAAGATTGAGAGAAAAGTAACATAGCATACAATACAGGGAAAAAAATGTAATATACTGTTACAGTACAGTAAAGTTATTTTCCTTACCAAAATATACCACACAGTGACATACCAATGAAAAATGTTTCATACAATCACTTCAAAGTTCCACTGTCAAGTTTCTTCAAGATATAATCTTTCCCACAACAGATAACCTGTACTCAACAATTCAAACTGTTCACAAGATGTTCAACATCTTGTGAACAATTATAACTTTCCAATAATGCTCCTGCTTTTTTTTTTTTTTTAGTAGAATTATTAGAAGGAAAATGTTAACTGTAATTTCTTGTAGGACAATCAGTCATTACCAACCAGTATAGCAATAGCCAAACAAAATAATGCACAGGATACTACTGAGTATGGTGAAAGAAATGAACAAATTCAGAGCACCGAACTCAAAGACTATAAAGTACTAGAGCAAACAGTACAAGTGGAAGTCCATAAATGACAAGGAACTTGCTACCAAAGGCATATAATTTAGATTTATAGTTTCATGCATTGTTCCTTCATTTCTCCTGCCCCTCTGATAATAATGTAGTGTTTAGTATGCAAGTAATATTACTTACTGTAGCTATGTCCTCAAATGAGCCAATCTTCAGTTCATCTAAGGATTTATTAAGATAACTAGGCCGTGGGAGTTCAGAGAACTATAAAGACAGTAATGAATATAATTTAATGACAACTCTTGATTAATAAGAGAAAATAAAGTGGTAAATAAAGAAAAGTCAAATATTTTCAAGCAGCATGCACGCGCGCACACAACAGAATTATCTTGAAAATCCGGAAATGGTGATTCACTGACAAATAAAGTTAAAAATCAACATTTTCTCCATTTCCAAAAGTGAAAATATCTCTTTATATATTATCTTATGTCTCCATATCATGGTAAAAAAAAGTGCTAATTTCTTTGAATTACTATTAGAACACTCCCAAAATTATGCTACCTATACATTGGTTGCATTAATGCCTTCAGAGAGTTAAAAATTCCTGAAAATTAAATAACAATAACCTCATCCAGTATTCTTACACAAGAATATTACATACTTTTACGTGTCCATTATAAGTCACAATTTAATTCTGTAACATTCCATATTGAAAATTTTATTTGATGAACTTATAGAAGTATTTTAGTTTCAGATTATTTTCTTAAGCTCAATATTTACCTATACTAGATTTATCTTTCTGTGGACAAAATCCAACAGTTTTAAAATATAGGATGTTTCTATACTACACTTATGCATATTTAATCAACCAGTTTATTAAATTCTATATCTAACAATCACTACTACTTAAATAGTTAATAACCACAATTCCAATATCAACCTATCAGTTTAATTTTTTAATACAATCTCCCCATAAAAATAGTTTTTATATAAATACTAAGTACAAATTCAACATTCACAGTATATCAGTTCAACCAAGGATAAAGAAACACCAACTTGAATAATTCAAACACATAATATTTCTAAGTCATGTATTTGGTAATATGCATTAATACAGCTTGCTGCCAAAAATGGCTACGTTCAAAAAAGTAAAAATTTTTAATATTGCTTAAATTTGCACTACTCAATTCACTTACATGGAGAAAAAGGAATTTAAGAAGTCGTTTGTGAGTTATGATATAAAGAACATTTCCTGTTTTGGGATCTATGATTGGTAACCTGTGAACCTTATTGTTAACAAGGGTTCTGATGGCTTCAAAGAGGCTGGAAGAGTGAAGGAAAAAATATAAAAATTCAAACTGAATGCTGTAAAAATTATTGCAATAATTTTCAAAAGTAAGTTAACATTAAGTGCTAACCAATAAAATAATTTACATTAGGGAATTTTATATATTTAAATCCGATGCAAGATAAAGTTATTTAAAATTAAGTTTAAGCAGTTACCTCTGATCAGGCAATATGCTGACTAGTGGCTTGGCCTTTTCTCTGAGAACACCTACAAATGATAAAGAACTCAAAATGTTTAAGTGTCTTCATATTTTATTGAAGAAAAAAAAGTAACTCATAAAAGTAACTTTTCTGTAGTTTCATTCAAGATAAAAACTTTATTTACTATGTGTAATTTTGAAAAAATTCTGAAGTCACTGCCAGATGGCCATGAAACAGTATTGAATATGGAGGAGGCACAAGATACTTCATAATGATTATTGTCCAAAAATATGGACAATAATCATTATGAAGCAACAAGATCTAGGAAAATTTTGTTGACAGGCTGAGAAATGGTAGTTGAAGTTTAACATTGACAAATGCAAGGTACTGCACACATACATAGCAGTAGCTGCAGAGTAACTTATCAACCTGTGTGGTACTACACTTAGGGTAGCAGAGAACGAAAAGACTTAGGGATAATTGTGCAGTCAGACAAAATTCTCTGAGCAGTGCAAACATGATGCCAGGAAATCTCATGAGGTTTTGTCAATGATATACAGAAACTTTGCTAGCAAGGATAAGGAGGTGATTATCCCCTTGTATAAGGCCATGGTTAGGCAGCATCTTGAGTACTGTATACAGGTCTTGAGGCCTCACTTTAGGAAGGGTGTAGATCTTCTGAACAGGTGTAGAGAAGGATAACTAGATTGGTGAAGGGAACAAAAGGGTGCTCTTATCTAGAAAGACTTCAGTTCTGCAAATGGCAGTGTCTCGAGACAAAGCACCTGCGGGGAGATCTGATTGAGGTGCTTAAAGCCTTGAATGGATTGATTAAGTTAAATGTTAATGGAATTTTTCCACTTCCTGAGACTATACACATGAGTGGGCATAAATTCAAGTTGAGGAAAGATGGTTGTTGCAGGATAGATGTGTGGAAGTTTGTCTTCAGCTAGTGGGTGGTTGATTGTGGGAACAAGCTTCCATCTGTTGTTGTGGAAGTGGATGGGTTGAAATTCAAAGTAGAACTAGACAAATTCTTGGAGGGTATGGATGGTTGAGCTTTTTTATTTTTGACTGATGCTATATATAATAAGCTTGCTTTCTTACATCATTTTTCATTGCTACTACTACTACCACCTGTCATTTAAAGCTTTTGTACCTGCTTTAATTAATTTAATTCTGTCCTATTGATATTCCATCTTCTTGAAATTTTCCAAACATAGACAGATTATCAAGAATTATTTCTCTACCTCTCCTACCGTAAATTCCCATTTCTCCAAAGAATATTGCACCTTTCACATGCTGAAAAATTAGGGACAACTTTTTAAAAATTGGAAGGAAATCAGTAAAAAATATGCTGTTGGTAAGGACCTAAAATTTTTGAGCATCTTCAGAAATTCCTTGCAGTAGTTAGATTTAAATTTTTCCTGATTGCACAATACATTATATATGGACAAATGACTTCCAATCAGTAAAAACTGATTTGAGAGCTCGAACTTTATGAATATGTTGGATTTTTAAAATTTTCAAGTTCATGTTGCCTTTCTGGAGAAATTCCATAAAATTCAAAAAGGGCAATAAGAATATCAACTACTTTCAAAATGTAAGCAGTACATTTCACAAATTTCAGCATATAAGTTACACAGTGCACAGAAATCAAATGTTGCACTTCCTTTTTCATTTTTGCTGCAAGTCCATTAACAATGCCTAACATGCTTTCAACTCTATCTGTCCCTAATCCTACCAAATGTTCAGTGTCTTTCCGGTGAAGTCCAAATTTATGTAATCCTTCTTGAACTGCATAAAAATATTCTTCTCCAGTAGCATTCATTCATTTAACTATGCTTACAAATGTTTCCTTTACAATACCTCCTTACGATATTTCCTATACATTATCAATTGATCAGTTGTAGATTTGTCAGTAGAACCATCAATTAATATATTAAAGAACTGACTACTTTTTACTTTAGTGATATCATTTCTTATTATTTCAGCAATAAATTTTATAAATTCTGCACACTGTTTATTGTTGCCATATTGCTTGAGAACATTAACACCCTGTTTTCATGCAAAATTTAACTGTTCTTTCATGTCACTGAATAGTTTATTATTTTCAGCAATATAATATGCTGTATTGAAATAACATTTATTTGTTGAAACATTTCCTCTTCCATATTTTTTAAAACATAGTGCCATTGGTGTTTTTTCAGGATTTGATTGGGCAGACTTGCATGAAATTTGGAAGTTCCCATTTTAAAAGCTGCAATGAAACTATGTAAATTTTTTTACATTGAACACTGTCAGTCCAATGATAAACTGAACAAATACTACATGCCATGTCAGAATCATCAGGAGGATTATTTAAATTCTCTGCATGGTTTGCAGTGTGTGAGTTTTTCCTTGTTTTTATCTCTGAAAAACATATGGATTGATGTTTGCCTGACTTCCCTCTTGTTGCTCACCTTCAACAGTTAAAATTAAGAATAAAATATTTCAGTTTTAAATATTGATTTTTAATCATTCAATGTGAACATAATTACACAAGTAGAAATATAAGGAAAAATATTAATCAAATACAGACTATGCATTACATGAAATACCATATGATGCTGTACAATGACGAAAACATGACTGGTGACTAAGCGTACACTGCTGATCACTGTACCCTAGTGTGATTCACAACCCCAACCACCAACCGGGCTAGCCAGGTGGGTAAAGTGCCTTCCTGGCAACCCAAAGGTCGCGGGTTTGAATCCCGCCTCCGGCTTGGATCAAAGTACTGCAAAAACCTTGGGAGGTGCATTATGGCCACAGAAGCCGATGCGCCAACAACTACCAAAAAAAAAAAAAAAAAACAACCCCAACCACACATCATCAGAGACTGGGACAGCATATCTGTTATCATGGCAGTAGTAATCACTGTTTGTCATCTTTGATGTAGTCTCGAAAACTTTTGTGAATATTTCATAATTAATGTTAATAAAAACATTCTATTTTATCTAGTCTATAGCTAATCACACCATGGGCATGTGTAATTTGTCAAGCCCTAATTATATATACAGTATAATTACAAAATTAATATGACAAGTACACAGTAACTTTCTTATCATTCTATAAACTTTCACCAACTTTTATGTGTTAACTGAGTATTTATATGTGGATAACCCTGTGCTCAGAGGCAGAGTTATGTTTTGAGTCATATGCTTGACCAATAGTTTGAGCATGTACTTAAAATCTTATTTATCAAGAAGTTATCATGAAAAGTCAGTCTTCAACAACAAATAAATATAAAAAACTAACTTCCTTCAATAAATTTATTTCTCAAAAAAAAAAAAAAAAAAAAAAAAAAACACCTTTAAATATCAAATGATTATTTCAAGTATGTAATTTTTTGGCCAACTGCCTCAAATTTTGTGAAGAGTAATAAATATCAAATAGCCAACACTTCTAATATTATAACAAAACTCACTGCCAACTTTGCTTGGTTTAATTCATTAATTAGGACGAAGCAAAAGAAACTTAAGCTGAAACCCAATCCTCGGAAGGTGCACCGTTATGCAGGGAGGCTGATGTTTCCTCAGTAGACCATTTGCACAAATGTCAGAAACTGCTAAGCTGAAACCCATTTCCCCTAAGGTGCACCTTTGGGGTGGGGTGATGGGTTTCAACTTAACAGTTTCTTTCTTTCACTTCATTTTAATGAATTAAACCAAGCAAAGTTGGAGGTGAATTCTGTCCTAATATTGGAAGCATTGGCTGTTTGGTATGTATATGATTAGTTATATAAAATTGGTGTAAATACACCATAGTTTACCCATAAGTTTAACTACATAAGTAGTGTTAAGGCATCGTTTGACCTTCACAAGATACTAGGTATTTCCTAGATACAGATATTTCCTATCGATAAAAAAAATTTATCGATAGGAAATATCTGCTACAACTAATAAAAGAAACCATTGCTTAAGTCCATAATGGCATTAATAGCCCTGACAATATTAATAACCATCTGAATAAGACACATGGAACCCTTATCGTTCTTCCATACCATAAACAATATGCTAGACAGCTTCAACAGATTAAGAATACACATATTAATATTTACATCTTATAATAAATTAGGTTCTAAATTTAATTCATACAGAACAACATATGAGTATACGACACAGGATTGCAATAATATATATTTAATTAGATATCAATCAGATTGTCAAGTGTGTTACACTGGTAATACAACAGCTAAATTTGGCACTTCAAAAATTTCTAATACATGCACCTACTATCACTTTAATAGCTTTAAATCTAATTTATCGGGCACAGAATTAACACAACATATTCAATCTTGTAATCATAATCCACACATCGATTCGGCTCTTACAATAATTAAACTAAATTCTAGTTATAAAATTCTTCAAAATGAGGCTCTCGTTATTGAATGGTTTAAGTGCCACACATCGTTCAACATATTAAACATGAAGGTTCCAAGCAACTCTCCCCTATTTGGAAATTAGCATGTATAAAGTTTCCACGTAGACTGAGATGCATTTTGGGAATTTAACTAGTATATAACATACTTCACGTGTTCTTTTCTTTCGACTAAAGTTAACTGAGGACTGTTTCGAAAGTTGCTCGTGTGCGACTATTAGCTTATATCCCATTTTAATTCTTAATTTAAGGCCTTGAATGGGTTGAGCACGCTGAATTCTGATGGGATCCTTCCACTTGTTCAGATTACGAACCTAAGGGGGCATAAATTCAAATTAAGAAAAGACAGATGTAGAATAGATGTGTGGAAATTTGCCTTTAGCCAGCGGGTGGTTAATTTCCGGAACAAACTTCGATCTGTCGTGGAAGTTGATAGGTTGAATAAATTTAAGGAGGAACTGGAGAGGCATTTGGAGGGAATGGTGTGATTTTTTTTTTTTTTTTTTTGGCTGATGCTGCATAAGCTCATACATATGCCTTCTTGCATCACATGCCACTACTACTACTACATGAATTTAATATAAGACAATCATAGAATGGAATGTGCACTTTCCTTTCTTAGGCAAATTTTAAGATGTTTCAAAGCTCGTAATTTAGTAATTTTTTAATTTTAATTACACTAGTTACGAATAACCTTTTATGATTACAATGTATTAAATAACCTTTTATGATTACAATGTACCTGTTATAAGTTTCATCAAACCAACCGATTATTATGAGGTGAGTGCTGAAAATTAAGCTATGCTATACTTATGATTTAGTTGTTATATCACAGCACATAAGGAATCCTTAATATATGATCAGTATATGATTAAATTATTTTGGCTTTTTACTTATTCAAGGAATAAATACACTGTGCTCTTGAATGAGTGTTGCACACTCCATTTAAAAAAAAAAAAAAAAAATTTATTTTCTAACATCAGCATGATTTCCAATTTTTTTCTACCTCTTGAATTCTTTTTCATTAACCATGAAAAGTGTCTTTTCTGCACACCTTTAGTACTCACATTTAGCAATACAGAACACATACACAATACTTTACAGATGCTGCTTGCTTGTAAAGGGTGCCAAACTTAGAAAAGAATCTTAAACTAAATGAAGTAGTCTAGGTAATTTCTGTCATAAGTAAGGGATAGTTACAATAAACACCCACTACCTTTCATTTCTAATGAGCAGTAAACAATATCAGTGCTGTTAACTGTTTCAGTTCCATAAATAATCACATAATGCATTATTTAATATATGTGTATATTATACTTGAATTCCTGATGTTTTTATTTTTTTTAATTATATTGTTGAAAAACTATTTTCTTACTTCTCCAAGTTTCCACTTTGTGCTCTTCTAATTCATCCATAGAAACCTAAAATGAAAAGAAATCTATACAGACTGAATATCACTTTCTAATAATTCAAAACAATTTTTATAAGGGTAATGGAAAGCAAAAATGATAAAATGACTTAAAGTTGAGTTACAGATTCTAGAGAGAAAAAAAAAAAGTTTTTTTTTTAGTAGTGGTTATGATATTGGAAAGTGAAGAATACTTCACTCTGTGACTTACACTGGAAATGTAGAAAACTGACAAGGTTTCAATAATGCATTACAAAATATTGTAGTATGATAAATGTGAATTTTGCTATTTTTGTTTCTATAATGCTTGGACCTTTTTCTTGACTAAACTCAATTAAGATTAAATGTGAATACCAAATATTGTATCATCAGGTTAAGTATAAATTTGTCTTTTTAAAATAATAAAAAGTAACTAGTGCCACAGAACATTAATATAAAAATAAAACACAGGATATATATCAACAAAGTGATAAATAATATTGAAGTATACTATCTGGAGATTTGATATTTTATTTTATTACTATATATAGTAAAATTTTGTTATTTTTATCCAAGATAATTTGATGTAAGATATAATTCACAGGTAAGATCAGTCTCTGACCGACACTGTATCTGTGTACTCCTGAGTGAGGATCATTCAAAATAGGTCTACAGTTAAATCTTAAGTCATTATCTCATTTGTGATTCATGTGCTTAATTTAATTCAAACTATAAATATTACTATTTACAGTACTTTACTTTCATACAAGGCTATTGTGTGTATTGCATGTGTAAAATGAGGTTTGCATGCACAATAGTCAGATAACTAGTGAGCAAATTTTTTACATAGATTCTCCCATCTTATCTATTAATTTCTGTTACCATTTCAAAGAAAAATGTCAGTAAAAATGAAAGTAAGTCAAAATAAATTTCTAATTCTGACATCACATATCATCTCTGTAGTCCTAATAGTGTTTAGTCATCATCTGTGGTTCCGCTATTCCACGGGTCGACGTATGAAGCCTCGCCACCATGCCGTCTGTGTATTTCTCTCCATCGTTGATTTCACTCCAATTTCCTCCTCTCTTAATGACATTGGTCTTTATCATGTCTTGCCATCTCATTCTTGGTCTCCCCCTTGGTCTTTTGTCCCTTAATTGTAAATCAAACATTCTTCTTGACCAACTTCTCTCATTCATCCTCTTTACATGTCCGAACCATTTCAAACAGAACTTTTCAATCCTGTCCTGGAGTTTTTCAACCTGAATTCTCTCCCTAATCACATCATTCCTGATTTTGTCGCATCTTGTCTTTCCAGCTATGCTCCTCACAAATCTCATTTCTGCCCCCTGAATTCTGTTTTCATCCTTTTTCCTCGTAGTCCAAGTTTCAGGTGTATATGTCAGAATTGGTACATAATAGGCTGATATATAGCCTTCTTACACTTCAGTGGTATGTTCCTGTTCCAGATAAGATCTGTCTGCCTATAGAAATTCCCGCTCACTTATATCCTATTACTTAGGATATCACTCCAGTTTTTGTAATGGTGCTTCATAGATACTTGAAGTTGTTAACCATTTTTAGCTCTTTCCCTTCCATTGTAATGTATCCGTCAAACTCGCCACTCCTCTTTAGAACCATTACTTCACTCTTCTCCTGAATGAAAACCAGTCCAAATTCATTGGCCATACTAGCCCATTTATCAACTTGCTGTTACACTTGTTCCCTGCTCTCTCCCCATATGCAGATGTCATCTACGAAGAGCATGGCTTTCATCTGGTCCTGTCCAAGTTGTTCCACCACTCTACGTTGCACATCATTCATGACAGCTGTGAATAATAGGTGGTGACACCTTGCCGCAAACCTGATGTTATTTTGAAGTTCTCCGTCAACCCCATCACTGTTCATACTTTGCTCACTGTATTGGTGCACATATTCTCAATTCTCTCCACAAGATGTTCCTCTATCCAAGTTTCTCAAAACTTCCCACACTTTCTCTCTCTTTACGGCATCAAACGCTTTCTTTATATCCAAAAATGCAATCCATAATTCTTTATTGTGTTCATAATACTTTTCCAGAAAATAAGATCCATCGTCAATCTGCCAGGCCTAAAACCAAACTGTTCCTCGGCCATCCTATTTTCAATCGTACCTCTTATCTTCCGTTCTCACTCTCTCATACAGCTTACTCCCATGTGATGGGAGTGTGATGCCTCTATAATTGGAACACTTTTTCCTGTTCTCCTTCTTGAACAATGGGATGATCAAACCTTCTTTCCAGTCCTAATAGTGTTTAGTATTAATACTAATGGCAACCTACTGACTCTTCTTTAAATCACTGCTAACATGCAGGCCAGTTCACATGCATGTGAACTGATAATCTTTCCTTCCAGTGGCAGATTACCATATGTACCACAGGAAGCATCCTTTCAGGACACCTCGTCACAGCTCTCTTAATTCCTTTTGCCAATTTGAGATGTATGTACACAGATGACATAAAATTCCTAATGCACGTGTGATCATAGCATTTTTAGCATTTTTTTTAGCATTAGTAGAGGCATTTGATGCAAGAAAGCAAGCTTATGCAGCATCAGCCAAAAAAAAAAAAAAAAAAAACCCACTTCCACTTCACCCCTCTGTTCGTTCAAAATACCTGTCCAGCTGAGCCTTAAACTTATTTAGGCTGTCAACCTCCACCACAAGGGATGGAAGTCTGTTCCACCAACCAACCACCCGCTGGCTAAAGGCAAATTTCCGCACGTCTATCCTACATCTGTCTTTCCTCAATTTGAATTTATGCCCTCTCAGGTGATTTTTCTGAGCTAGAGGAAGAATCCCATCAGCATTGAGCATGCTTAAACCATTCAAGGCTTTATACACCTCTATCAGATCACCTCGCTGGTGCCTAGTCTCCAGACACTGTAATTTGCAAAACTTAAGTCTTTCTTCATAAGAGCACCCTTTTGTTCCATTCACTAATCTTGTTGCCCTTCTCTGTACTCGTTCCAGCAGTACAGCAATAGTCCAACAATAGCACTGAGCCAAATCAACAACAAATTAAAATAGTTAAGCTGGCAGCTACTTAACATGATCTCTCTCTCTCTCTCTCTCTCTCTCTCTCTCTCTCTCTCTCTCTCTCTAAAACCTGTTATATTATTCTACTCTCTGAAGCAGAATTCAATTGTCTTAAACTTTCTCTGGGAAATGACCTAATTCCAGTTGTAACTAATCACAAAGATCTTGGTGTCATTTTAAGTGACATGCAGTTTCAAGTTGTCATATTAAATGCTTCTCAGAAAGTTAATCCAGGGTCTTACCTGATCCAAAGGCTCTAAGGCTCTTACCTGATCCAAAATATTCCAGACCATACAGTAACCTCTTGTGTTACTGTTCAGTCAAATACTTTGCTAAAATGCAAAGGTCACAATTATTTCCTACATCCAACCCATGAGTGATTCTATCAAAAATAGCTTACCAGATTCAATAAACATGATTTTTCCCTTTAAAACTCATGCCACTGCTTTCAGAATTCCATTTATATATATAAATTCCCCTATATATTTCAAAGTCTTAAATCACTGCCTCCATGATTTTCCCTACCACTGACGTCAGACCGAATGGTCTGTAACTGCTCGCTTCTCTTAGACTCACGTTTATGGATTTACGATACATTGGCATGTCTCCACTCCAAAGGAACATCATGAATCCAATGATACTCTCATAATTAATCTTAATGGTTAAATGCTCTGTCTACGCTCTGTTGTCAAGTAGCAGTTGAAAGGTTGCAATATTATGGTAACTGAATCTTGTGGGGTTTTTGTGGAGCGCTGTAGCTGATGTGGATGGCAGATAGAGCAGCAGTTGCCAGGCTAATGGCAGGCACCCATGCCTCATCAATGGTCATAGTAAATGTATACTGTCCTGCCTTGTCTGCGCCAATTGATGGAAAATTGTGTAGAATGGCTGACCAGTAGAGTTCCCAAGACGATGATTCAATGAACTCTCCTCTGTATGGGCCTCTGGAATAGGCATCCAGTCAAAGTACCCATGCTTACGACCACCCATTACCAACAATGCCTAAAGTTTGGAGCTGAAGTGTCATTGGACCACTGATGACTGGCAAAAAAAAGTTGCTTTTACTGCTGAATCACATTTCCTGCTATGCCATGTGGAGTAAATTGAGTGCATGGCAACAAACTGCAGAGGAATCACTGTGGTGTCCTGCTCCAAAAAAAAACAGGCAGGTGGAGGCAGTGTTTCAGTATGAGGGATGTGTTACTGAGAATCTCTTGAAGCCCCCATATCCCTGAACTACTCTGAATTCCAGTTTTTGGAATTCAGAGTGTAGGTGTTGATGGTCTAATGGCAGCAATGAACATGAGGCATATTCCTGAAGTAACTATCCATTGTGGCTCATCGTGGTGACTGTCTTCCTAGATGGCACAGGTGTGTTCCAGGATAATGCACCCAGCCATGTTGTCAGAGTATTATATGAGAGTGGTTTGCCAAGCATGAAAGCCACTTCCAGGTGCTACCTTACTTTGGAATATATCTAGGATCACGTGGATCAACAAATCCAGCCTTCAGATCTTCCACCACAGACTATTACAGATCTAAAGGATGCAATCCTGGTGACCTGGTACAACATACCTCCTGTAGCATTTAGAGGTCTTAGAGTCCATGCCTCATTGGGGGTGGTGGTGGTAAGAGGACAACATACCCACTATTAGGTAGGTGGTCATAATGTTTTGACTGGACAGTGATTGCCTTTGTGATTTTCCCAATCAGTGAAGTCATGATGATCGGTCTGCAGTTGCTCAGTTTTCTCTTAAAATCACCTTTATGAATTTATCATAGGTTGCCATGTCTCCAATCCAAAGGAATCTCCTGAGCCTAGTGATGCCCTCATAATTAATCTAAATAGTCAAATGTGCCCTTTTGCTGCCTCACACAAAAATTACTGAGTATGTGCTACCAACTCCATGGACTTGCTTGCTTCTAAGCTTGCAAATTTTTCTAATAAACAATTTTCTACAATTTCAGAATCACCAGTTTCACTTAGACATTTCCTCCTTGCTGCTCTTCTTGGTCTGACGTTATTAGTGGAGTCCTCCAGGGTTCGGTGTTGGGCACAGAGTTATTTTCAATATTTATGTATGATATTGATGAAGGCATAACAGGGTTAATGTTCAAGTTTGAAGGTTTACAAAGGTTGGCAGGGTGGTCAATGGCAGTAATCAGGATATGGTATTGCACAAGAGCTATAAATACACTGGTCAACATGTAAAATGTTTTATTTTCAAAAGTCAATATTTTCAAAAATGAAAATATTGACTACTTTTATGCTGCTGAACACAAAAATCACATTAAAATTTGTTGATTGGCTCTTGTTTTCGAATTACAGTTGAGGTCTCATATTATTGAGTTACTCTACATTATCAGCTACGGCTCTTGGCAAAATGCATGGCAACACAGTTGTTTCAGTACCACCATGCTCTTCTCACATGATCAGCAACTGTCACCTTGCTCTGCATCATGTGATAAGTTGTTGCCTCAAATGTGTCTTCAATTCTGTTAAAGTAATCCTCAAATATGGCTAGGTACTGGGTAATGTAAGCTCTGGCTTACCGGTAATGCAAAAAAAAAAAAAAAAAAATTTTTCTTTTTCACTTATAAAATTTTGAATATGCAAACAATTTGAATAGAATAGAAATGGGTAATAAATGTTTTAAGTAGGTACGCAAAAGGTCAAGGATCGTTTCCACGAAAAGACTGTTTTCCTGGAAATGGCCAAGTTAGGAATTATACAGCGAAACAAACAAAGGGTTTTAGATGGTCAAGGACGGGATTAATGGAGATTAGAGAAAATAGGGGTAGGGGAAACGAGAACATAATTTGGTATATAAGGAATTGAGAGACGGGAAAATTGTTGTCCTTTCGGATAAGGCTTTAGTGGTGTGTGTGGAGGTAAGGTAGTAGCGATGATGTTATGTTATGTGGATTTTAGGAGCATTAGCACTAAGGCCATATTGCTCTGGGGATATGTGGTGGTCATTCCCTGACCTTTCCGCATCCTCCGTATTTGGTAGTCACGGGCTTGAACCCCAATCTAATCAAGAAGTGTGTGCTACGCACTGCTGCTCCTGCCCACCTGGCAGTAGCGATGAGTAAGTAAGCCGGACAGGAAAGGTTCAAATAGGGTTCAGTTATAGTTAGCAAGGGATCGGAATGAGCGAAACAGAAAAGTTGGAGATATAAGAAAAGTAGAGGAAGCTGAAAACTCAAAAAGGAGCACGAGTATAAAGTCAAGCAATGGAGGACCCATCCTTATTGAATATGTTGGCCTGACCTGGTGATAACCTGTAAGTAAGATATCGTTGAGTTTAGTATCCCAAAATTTTGGCCCAGGGGAGCAAGATTAACTATTAACTTTAGAACCCTAATGCAATAAAAAGGTACTCTGTATTCTTATAGACTAGGACACTTAAGGAAAATTGCAGCTGAAGATAATGTTCACTTTACAGCAGAAGGACACCATACCAATAGTTATGTAAGATATACTGAGGATGAAAATTAATGTAATAACAATTGGCTGTGATGTGGAAGTGACAGAGCTATTTGTTGAATTGTTTCTATGGTAATATTATAATAAGAAAGTTAGTTTAATGTAAGTGCCTGTATACCTATTGTCTGTTTGTTTGTTTCATTAAACATTATTGAATATGTACATTGTATCACTCTACTCCAGTTAAGATTTAAGTACCTGATCAATGTTTGTTTGTTTGTTATTTGGTATTTTAGGAGCATTAGCAACTAAGGCCATATTGCTCCGGGAATGTGCGGTGGTCATTCCCTGACCTTTCCGCATCCTCCGTATTTGGTGGTGACGGGCTCGAACCCCGGTCTAATCAAGAAGCGTGTGCTACGCACTGCTGCTCCTTCCCACCTGGCTACGGAGGCGCCTTGATCAATGTAAGCAGTCAGTGGCCCAAGGTAACAAAAAAGGTTAACCTTAATAAAGTAGGTGATAACAAATATATATAACTTTACTAATTATATATATATATATATAATATATAGAAAAGAGAACACCTACAGTAATTTGGTCTCAGTTAACAGTTGTTCTATGTGAGATTGCTACTTTTTGCACAATATTTGTGTCATGCAAGATATGCCCTATAATTGTGTAAATGGTTCATTCCTTAACTCAAGCCATAAAAAAGGCCTACTTGGTGTACTTTGGGTGTAAAGTAGGCAACCAGGACAACTGGGCTCCACACATGTGCTGCACTACCTGTTCATCAAAACTCAACACATGGGTGAATTGAAAGGGATGTTTTATGCCTTTCTCAGTGCCCACGATATGGAGAGAGCCAACAAATCACGTCGCAGACTGTTACTTCTGTACACTCTTATGAAGACCCGATGAACATCAACTGGATATACGCGAAAAAGTACAGCAGCAGTCTATGCCAAGGATCCTCCATTTTGTCCAAAACCTTTATCCTTCTGAACCGTATAAGATCACAGAAAGTGAGCTTAATGACCTCAGCAAATTGCCAAAGAATAAGGCAGAGCTTTTGGCCTCGAGGCTACAACAGTGGAATCTTCTAGATCATTCTATGAAAGTGATAACGTTTCATACTCAAAATAAAGACTATGATAAATTCTGTCAAACAGAAGATGAACTCTGTTTGTAAGGATGTTGATGGTCTAATGGCAGCAATGAACACGAGGCATGTTCCTGAAGAATGACAACTATTTACAGTCACTTCTAAGATTAGCCTTAACACATTCGCTGCTGATCATGCACCAGCGCGTGATGTCGTAGCAGTATTGAAGAGCCGATCACGCTCAGGCGCGGGATGTGGCATCGTTACCCAGTAGCCAATCACACGCTGGATTCATTAGACTTTTGTATGAAGTTGTCAACTTCAGTTGGCATTTGTTTCTGCTGTGTATAGTTGTTTCAGCATCAAGTAAAGGGTGTAAACTATATGTAGTTCTACGTGGTGTTGAACATTTTGCTACGTGATGTGCAGAAAAGCCTTGTAATATGAGTTGTGCAGATAACAGTTTAGCGGGCCAGTCGCGCTCAAAAAGAAGAAAAGTGCAATATAAAAAATCCCTTACAGATGAAGAAATTGCAAAAATGTTGGATGATTTATCTGACGTATATCCTAGTGACATCAGTTACGACGATGACGGAGATTTTATCCCTCCAAAGGACGCTTCAGATTTGGAAAGTGTAGATGAAGAAGATATTGTGGAAGAGGCTACACTTCCACTGCAGGATTCCGGTAAGTTGGATAACGTCATGTGGGAAAATGACGTAACATCGATGAAACAGTTTCGTTTCACAAAATCAGAGTCTTTGCTGCAACCCGTGTCAGGTGATAATCCTATAGATTACTTTTGTCATTTATTGACCGACAATATCTTGGATGAAATAATTACACAAACAAATGTTTATGATCATGAAATACTTCTTCCCCGAGAAAATAAAGAACATTCTCGAATAAATGCATGGAAGGACACCACTAGAGATGAAATGCTGGTATTTTTAGGATTAATTTTACATATGGGAACCATTCGACTGAACCGCATACAAGATTACTGGAAAACAGATAAGCTGTTCGGATTACATGTTTTCGCAGATAACACGAGCAGGAATCGTTTCTTATTATTACTGCGGGCCTTGCATTTTGCAAAAAATCCAGAAAAGAAAGAGGTATGTCCACAGGATCGCCTATATAAAATTCGAAAAATAGTGAATCTGTTCAATGCACGAATGTCGGAAATATATTATCCAGGACGTGAGATTAGCTTAGATGAGTTTATGATATTGTGCCGTGCAAGGCTTGTTTTTTGACAGTACATTCAAAACAAACGCCATAAGTACGGCATCAAGTTATATATGATCACAACGCCTACTGGCATGGTTATCAAATTTCAAGTATATACTGGTATGTTGGATGATTCTGGTGGAAAAGGACATGCACAAAAAGTCATCATGAACTTACTTGATGGGATGTTAGATGTCGGGCATAGCATATTTATGTACAATTATTACAATAGCTATGAACTCGGTAAATGTCTCGCTGACAGACAAACCCATTGTACTGGGACAATCAGAAGTAACAGGAAAACATTTCTGAAAGAGGTTCGAGAAAAAAAGCTGAAGAAAGGGGAAACTTTATCAAGGTGTGTCCGTGGTGTAATGATTGCTAAGTGGAAGGACAGAAGAGATGTCAGTTACATATCTACAGAATACCAAAATGATATGGTGGAAATGCAGAACAAATGAGGCGAACTGAAATCAAAACCATGCCTATAATTGAGTATAATAGGTTTATGTCAGGCATTGACAAGCAAGATCAAATGCTTGCCTATTATCCTTGCAAAAGGAAAACCATTAGGTGACCTACAAAAATATTTATGCATATTTTGCAACTAATAATGATCAATGCACACCATATCTATAATAAATATTGACATAACAAGGTGCAACTTTATGACTTCCGTTTATCAGTGATCAGATCTTTATTGAAACAGCCATCTGATCTCCCTCATACTGTGCATGATGTACCTGAACTGGAACATGTGCTCAAACCACAGGAAGAAAGAAAAGGTGGAAAGCTATTGAGGAAGCAATGCAAACGTTGCGATACAATCTATATCTGCAGTGTTTGTGAAGGATCACCCAGCTATTTCTTAGATTGTGCGAAAATTATACATAAGTAACATTCTTACACATAGTATTTGTAATCTGTATTGGTTCGGTATGAAATAAAACGTATTTCTTAATGTTACCATGTTTTTTGTTTTATTATTTACATACTATATTATTATGTTTTTGTGTCACGTGCCAGCGCGTTATGCGGCATTTAAAGCCAAATTTGACCTCCAGTGCCTATCACGCGCTGGCGCATGAATCTCAAAATCTTTTGGAAACTGCTTATATGACACTTGAATATTGATATGGTAATACCTAACAATCCCTTATTACCAATTTTCAAGCTTTTTCGTTATGGAAACATAGTCTGCTTCTGGCGACTGTCTCCTCCTTCTGTGCCGCGCTATTGACGATAGCATGCGGACTCAAGACCGGCAGCGAACGTGTTAAGGCTGTGTTATTACACAATGGAAATATGCTGCCTTCAATACCTCTTGCATATGGGGTCCACATAAAAGAAAAATACGCAAATATGGAGAACATCCTCTTATGTGTAATACTATCAAAAGTATGAGTGGCAGGTATGTGGTAATTTAAAGGTAATCGCCATTTTATTAGGACTACAAAAAGGTTACACTAAGTATTGCTGTTTTCTCTGCGAGTGGGATAGTTGTGCCAAGGACATGCACTACAAGAAGATGAGTTGGCCTCAATGAAAATCATCAACACCTTCAATGAACAACATAGTATTTGAACCTCTGGTAGATCCAAATAAAGTTTTGCTTCCACCACTCCACAAACGGCTCATGAAAAATTTTGTGACGGCTTTGGAAATGAACGGTCCTGCATTCACATACTTGCAAGAGAAATTCCCATGACAGTACAGAGAAGATTAAGGCAAGTGTTTTCATTGGTCCACAAATAAGGCAACTTTTCAAAGACAAACAGTTCAAATGTGTCCTTAGTGAGAGTGAGAAATCAGTGTGAAAAGCCTTTTGATATGTTTCGACTGGTTTTCTAGGAAATGTTAAAGCCTGCAACTACAGGCAACTTGTGGAAGATCTCATTACTTCTCACAAAAAACTGGGGTAAAACATGTCACTGAAGATGCATTTCTTGCAATCACACCTGGATTTTTTCCTGCCAAACTGTGGTGGCATCAGCGACGAACATGGTGAGTGCTTCCATCAAGACATCGCAGCAGTGGAGCAAAGACACAAAAGCAAATGGAGCGCCACCCTGTTAGCACAATTACTGTTGGATGGTCAAAAGGGATGCTCCCCGAAGCTGAATACGAGTGAAAGACGAAAAGGTCCAGTGTTTGATACAGGTGTGTTCATAGCTACATCTTACTGCCATATAAATAAAAAATACTTGAATAAATATAAAAACTACTTTTTTTGAAAACAAGAACCAATCTGTCATTTTAAGCACTATTTCTGTGTTCAGCATCCAAAAATCTATAAAGTAAACTTACTTTCATGCCCGTAACAAGATATGATCCAAAATTTATTGTTCAGTGTAATCTCAGAATAACATACGAACTATGTAGTAACACACTGGGTAGTGCAGAACAAAACAGACCACCTGGGGTAATTGTGTAGTCAGACACGAAGTCCTCTAAGCAGTACAGACAGTCTGCTAGGGGTGGCTCATGGGGCTTTGTTAGTGATATACAGGAATTTTTCAAGTAGGGATAAGGAGGTTATTATCCTATTGCATAAGGCGGAGGTTAAGACACATCTTGAGTACTGCATAAAGGTCTGAAAGCCTCATTTTAGAAAGGATGTGAATCTGTTTGGAATGGGTGCAGTGAATGACAGATTAGAGAGGGGAACAAAAGGGGTATTCTTACCAAGAAAGACTCAGTTCTGAAATTTGCAGCAACTGGAAACAAGGCACCTGCAAGAAGATCTGATTGAAGTACGTTTAAGCTTTGAATAGACTGATTAAGCTAAATGTTGATGGCATCCTTACTCTTAATCAGACAAAATGCAATAAGGGGGCATAAAGTTAAATTGAGGCAGGATGGTTGCAGGATAGTTATGTGAAAATTTTCTTTCAGCCAGAGGGTACTTGACTTTTGGAACAAACTTCCATTTGGTGTTGTGGAAGTAAGTAGTTTGAATAAATTTAAGGAGGAATTAGACAAATGATTAGAGGGAGTTGGACAGGTGATGTGGAAAGTATTTGTTTTAGTGTTTTGTTTATTTTAATTTTATTTATTATTATAATTTTTTTTTTAGTTGATACTTTATAAGCTTGCTTCTTTGTATCATTTGCTAATACTAAATTCAGTCAAAAACACTTTAGTGAGTGTATCCCATATTCTAACACACATCGATAATTATCACTATTTTCTTTTTTTCATAGTCTAAATATTTTCTTACTCATCAAGAGATATAAAACACGGTCATACACACACACACTGCACAAAACAAATTTCATGGGTTAATCATAAAGGAGAAAATTCTTTTTTAAAAGATATCTCTCGCCTTCAGGAAAACTAAAATTCAAAACCTGAACATCCAGATGTTAATAGTCAGTTACCTCTGGAGATTTGTAATAAGTCCTCAGAATATTGATGAAATCTGTTATAGTCAACATTCCTGGAAGTAAAAAGATTTTTCTTTGGAATATCTAAAAATAAATATCATTTTAAATGAAATATAAAATATTCTCATAACTCAAATAAATAGATATTTTCAACTGTATTATAATTAAATCGCACAACATATTAAGTGGCACTGAATGAAAATTGCCCTCAATTATGTATGAATCTAAATATGAAAGTATGTATATAACATTAATCCATTTCAAAAGAATAATGGCAAATATACAAGTATTATGGTAGAAGAGAAATATAAAAAAATAATTAACATAACAGATTCTAGTTATAGCCAAATTGCACATTACAAAATGAATAAAGAGAAAGTGCTGAAGAAAACACAAACTAAAAAAAATGTTGTGTGCACGCTTATTTTTAATCCTCATCTGTTATAGAAATATTTATTGCAACCAAGCAACAGGAGAATGAAATAAATGCTGTTGATGCGGCTGCTTGCAAACAAATGTTACCCAAGTGGCTGAGCCAAACTTGATTCAGTACCACAATTTCTATCTCTATATTCCTATTAGTCTTCCTGACAGTGCTCTAGGAGCACTGTCAGGAAGACTAATATCTCTAATTTTATGAAAAGGAGGGCTTCCTAGTGTTTTTGTAGCCATCATGGCTTAACCTCCCTAAATGTAACAGTCTCAATGGCGAAACAGCACAACCAGAGCCAGAACTAAGCAATCCTAAGTCTGTGGAAAAAGTGTTATAAGTACGCCCCCATTATATCAGGTAGTAAATCTTTCAATAGCGTATCTAAGGTCGTTAATATGCTATTGATTGGGATAGATAAGTGCGCCTGATTGGGATATATAATTCCTTCAGTTTGCGCTCCTGAAGCTCGGTGGGTGCAGAGGGGGATTCCACCTCTGCATCCTCCCGTTGCTAAGCATCTGCAATCTTTATGAATTTATAAAAATTACTATTGCAACAGTCTCTGATTTGCATATATTTATTAATAAAATAATTTAAATAATACAATGAATATAACAAAACAAAAATATCAAAGAAAAAGAAACTTACAAATATTTGTTTATATCTACAGAGAATTTAATTCTATATATACTACAAAGAAAGTACGCATAACTTCAAAGAAATTAGAAAACCAGGTAGTTTATGTTTATATATCTAGTATAAAATCATAGAAAAAAAAAATATATTGTGAAATATAGTATTATTAACATTACAACAAACTAAAAAAAATTAAATGAAGGTGTATTATTTTAATTGAATTTTTCTTGCTTTGAAAGACCTTTCACAAGAAGCTACTGTTACAGACAGGGTAAGAAAAATTCACAGTGCTATTTCTATATTTAGATAAGATACTATTAGACAATACTCATGAACAAATTGGAGAGGTTGTAAAGGGGTTACAGATTTTTCAAATATCTGTTGAAATATTAACAGATATTTGAAAAATTTTGTTTTTTCATCAGTGGTTAGCACTGGAGGACAAACCAAAAAGCTCAGGTGTGACGTCACAAAATGGGCCATACTTTATAGAAGTTTGTAATTGGATTTCTCTGTTATTTTCGAAATTTGTAAAACACTGTTCCTCCCTAATATTTTTTTCTGTAAGTGATTTTAAATCTTGAATTTATAATTTTTTTTCACTCACAAAATTTCTGGAATTTTTAATACGTAACAGAAGCTTGTTTTACTGTGATAAAACAAGCTTCTGTTTAAGCATGGTCACACGCTATGCTTATCTAACATGACCATGCGGTACCACGCTTGATTTCCATATGTAACGTATTTATGTATTCATAGCAGAGGAAGAGACACACAGTGTCGAAAACTTCTGCAAGTATTTTATTTTACTTTATCAAAAGAAGTGAGTGCAGTGAGTGAAGTCCCCTAATATATATATATATAAAATATTGTAGGTAGAAAATGTTAACAAGCTTTGTGTAAAAATTAAAACTGATGAATATACAGTATACCCTGAGAGCGATATATGTTGTGAAATAAAGGGGTGTGAAATGAACAGGAAAATAAAACAATAAGATTTGCACTGATTGAAACAATACCAAATAAATTTTTAAGATTTTGAAAAACTTGAAAGATTTTGGAAAAAACTTGAAAGATTTTGAACGAACGATCAAGGTGGAAATAACATTGCAGTGTCTTTCATAATTTGTGTCTTCATCAGAGGTCATCCACCAAAATAATGAAAAAGACAGCAATGCTCTTACTTCTGTTTCCTACATGCTCTGTATGCATAGGTACTGTGCAAAAAGACTCTTGGTAATTTACAAATTTAATTAATTTTTTTTCTTTTTTTTTTAAATTTTGAATATAATTATACTAAATTTGATATAACGTTAGTGTGCTAATAGAGGTGTTGCATACAGATCATGGATGACCTTACAGAAGTAAGTGAGAAAAGTAAAGCCAAAAGTAAGAAAAACAGTATATACCATAAGACAAGGACTTACCATTACTAGCCAAACTGAACAAAAGACTGATTTTGCGGGTTATCCGTATATTTATATGTGGGTACACTAGCGACTCCTGGTGTTAAAAAAATGGTGCATGTTTTGATTTGAATGTGTGGTGATGCGCTAGGTTAAATGCATGATGTCCAAACTGCCCAGGATAGTTAAGAAATATAATAGCTGACAAAGTAGCAGTAGAAGGCAAAAAATAGATTGGGTAAAGTTAGAAAATAGAGTTCCGCTGTTGCGTTCGATAAACTAATGGCTCACAGAACATATGAAGTAGAGTCTTGTGAAGTAGAAAGACGGTTATGGTAGAGATAAGTAGTAGGACTCGGGTGGTTCGGGGTTGCAAACCCGTTCCTATAGAATTTCGTTCCTGAACGAATTTCTGGGAGTGAGTGCATCATGTATTTAAGGTCAATTATGTAAAAAGAAATAAAGTTAAGCTTGAATATATATATAAGCTTGCATATATTTACATAAAGTTAAGCTAGAATATAATTAATTATAATTATATAGTTAAGCTAGAATATAATTATAATTTTATAATTATAATTATAAAATTAAATAATTATAATTAAATAATTATAATTATAATTTTAAATATAATTTTGAAAATCTAAATACAAAGATAATCAATTAAATTTCGAATTATTCCCTGACCATTATTGGCCTTGTGGTCCTCTGTTGAAATGGGGTGTAATGGTCAGTCTATTTTTGTTTTGTTTTATTGTAGTTGGTTTACATCTCTGCTGGTGATATTTCACATAAATTTGGACTTGGTGCCCGTCAGAGGGGGTGCAGTTAAATTTATATTTGATTATTATCTTTGTATTTAGATTTTCAAAATTATCATAGAGAATTTTTGCTGCAATATTTTTACTCTTGTTATCCTTCTCTTCCCTCCCTGTTGGTTTGATCGTTATGTTTAGTTTTGACTATTTTCGCTCCTCTGTCGTGCCATGCTACTGGCATTATTTTTTTAATTATCATTCTAATTTACTTTATATATATATATATTTTTTTTTATTTTTTTTTATTATTTATTTATTATTTTTTTAAACAGGTATCATTATTACATTTTATTCGATCTCATGACATCAGTCTTACAATTATTTTATTTAAGCACAGAACATTGGTAGCAACAGCGTTTTTATAAGCAAAACAGAAAAAAACTAAGAAAATATTACCTGCTTTAAAATACATGGTGTGCCAATTAAATAATAAGACTGACGCTACTACAAAAAAATAAAAGGAATAACACTAAGGGCACAGTAAGGTTATATATTTTTGAAGTAATCACCTCCAATGTGTACACACTGTTTACATCTTTTATACGAGTTTTGAAAACACTTCTGGAACCACTTTCAGCTGGTTGGTCACTGCAGCCTGGATGTCCTCTATTATCCCGTATCACGTTCCTTTCATGGCTGTTTTGATTTTGGCGAACAAAAAATAATCTGTGGGAGCTAAATCTGGTAAATATGGGGGGTGTTCGATGACTGGAATCAATTTTTTTTTCCAAAAATTGCTCGATGTTGACAGCAGAATGTGTGGGTGCATTGTCTGATTTTTCATCCTCTTTTCATTGATCATCCTCTAACGACTCGCATCCTTTATTAAAACGAGAAATCATTCAAACACTCTTGGTCGAGACAAACATTCACCAACATAAACTTTTTTTTTAAATTGTCAAAAGTTTCCGTAGCACTTTTTCGCAATTTACAATAAAATTTGATAACTGCTCTTTGTGCCATTTTCTGATGACATGCACAAAAACTACTATTACTCTTTCTGTCATATATCACGAACTACTGACTGGACAAATTTCAACTTTTATTCGTAGGAAAGAGCACACTCTAGCAGATCTAATCATGTACTATTTTGGCCTCTTACATTAATACTAAATGCAGAGTGCACGCAGTCTCGTTATTTAATTGGTGCACTGTGTATGCTTTAGGAATTGTGTAATTCAACCCATTTTGATTTTCAATTTATTTTTTCATAAAAAAAAAAAGTATTACCTGAAATGGGAAACACTTGACTAAGCAAGGTACTGAGAGGTGCAAAGTAGTAGTTCCCATTTAGAAGAATAAATAAATAAATAATAAAAATGTATTTCTTTTGAGGTCTTGATGGTGAAAAACACTGAAATAGGTAGGTAGACATAAATTGCAATAGATTTGCCTTTGCAAAAGCATCTTTCAAGGAGTCATTATTTTTAAATTCAGTCATCTTTAGTTGAATCTGTGCTGGAACCTCATCACAGTTAACAGCAGAGCAATTTCAAATCATGTGGATTTCATTTCACATAGTTTAAAAAATCAGCAAACCCAGAGAAAAATTCTTCAAGGTTTATGGAAAATTTGGAGTTGATGAATGATTGTAACAAATTTGTTTCTTATTGTTAGCCATTCAACGAGTTTGACAAAGAATTCTATAGCAGGTTCGTAAGAAGGAAAAGTGGTGCAAGCCTTGTTCATTAATATGTTTGTGTGATGATTTCAGTTTTACCTAGTTTTTTTTTTTTTTTTTAATGAAGCAATTCAAGCAAAAACATGTTTAGTTCTTTAAGTTTTTCAGGATAGTATGGCAACAAAAACTGCATGAATAAACTTAATATTTTACTGCAAACACAGCAAAATGTCAAGTTTATTCAATCTGAAGAAAAGTTGACAAAATGAGTCAAGGTAAAAAAAAAAGACTGCCTTTTACTACAGTGGATTCCGGTTATTTGGGCTACCGGTTAATCGGGGCAGCCGTTTATTTGGGGCAAATCTTAAAAAACAGAAACCAATCGAGAAAATAGCCAGGGTTTACTTCGCTTAATCGGGACAGCATGCCGTTTAATCAGGACAGGAGACCGCAGCACTGGAGATTACCCTACGATTGTTTCCGACAGTACCATGTGGTTTGGTCGAAATTCTGGGGGTCACAACCATAAAACAATTAGCAGTCACCTGTTTATTGGGCTTTTCTGTTAGTGAAATCTATCATAAATGGACAGTAAACTCGAACTTACTGAATTTGCGATAATACTGACAGCTGGAATTCTGTGGGTTATTATGGTGAAATGTTTTTACACTTCCATGGAATCTTCACTCATAAAAAAATTAATTTTCAGATCTTCTCTTCATTCCTATTTTTAAAGTTTTGTAACTCGTTACTCCGTTCTCACTTGTGCGTATTGTGTTACTTGCAATTTGTGTGTGCCGTGTTCTTTGTTATTGATTGCTTATCTTTTTACTGTTTTAAATTTTAATCCGCACCCACAAATGTCAGTGAACAGAAATTAACTAGTTCATATGTACATATTACAGTACGTATTAATTATTCCAATTATCACGTATATTCTTCAGAATTTCACGTATCGTTTAATTTTTTAATTGGTAAGGTAATAAAGGGTAAATTTGTGCTTAATACAAAGGGTACTAGGAAAGTTTTGCAATACAGCTTTGTTTATTTAATTTTTTCAAAGTAATTTCCTCTACATTCAATACACCTCTCTATCCTCCGAAACCAATCTTTAAACCAGTTCTGCCAAGTTTCACTAGGGAGTAAAGCACACTCGTTGTCCCAAGCCCGTAGAAGGTCCTCATCACTGGAAAACCGCCTCCCTTTTAGCTTCATTTTCACATGCGGGAACAGTGCAAAGTCGCAGGGAGCAAGGTCTGGCCTGTAGGGAGGGTGCTCGAGAAGTTTCAGTCCTGTCGTGGTCAAATATTCGGTGCAGGCTTTGGCGCGGTGAGCTGCAGCATTATCGTGATGGAGGTACCAGGTGTCCATTCTTGACTTTGGCCGCAGGTTCTTCATAGATCCAATGACTTTAGGCAGGCATTGTTCAGTATACCACTTAGCTGTGACTGTCTTCTGCGTGTCCAAAACGACACGTTCCACAATTCCACTCGATTTGAAAAATACAGCTATCATTTTCTTCTTTACAGATCGGGATTTTCTGACAATTACGGGTGTGTCGTCATCATCAAAAACCCAAACTTTGTTTTGAGCTTTGGTCGACAGATCGTAATAGTACAGCCAAGTCTCGTCACCTGTCACGATGTTGTTCACATACCGAGATTGTCCCTTATCAAACTTTTTTAACATCTCCCGGCACCAAGTCACACGTCGTGTCATCTGCTCTTCAGTCAGTTGATGCGGCACCCAGAGAGAACAAAGTTTCTTCACGTGCAAATGATCTTGCAGAATCGAACGAATTGCTGGTGCATTTAGGCCCAAAGTATCCTCTATCTGTTGGTAGGTCACTCGCCTGTTTTCGTCAAGCATTTTCCTCACAGCAGTAATGTTTTCCTCCGTAACTGACGTTCGTGGCCTTCCCGGCCTCTCAGAATCCTCCAGAGTGAAATTTCCCCTTTGGAATTCTCTATACCACCTGAATATCATTGTACAATGTGGACAATCATCATCTAGTGCAAGAGTCATTTCTTCTAAGCACTGGTCTATGGTTAAACCACGCACGAAATTATACGGCAAAACTGTCCTTATCTCATTTCGTGACCACGATGCCATCGCAAGCACTTTACACTCTCACTACTAATGAATAACTGAGCCCATCGACTTGGCGCGGCGGCTACTATGCACGTATGAACATGTCTCAACATGCAGCAACAAGCAGCTTCCTGTGATTCATTGTTGCGTCGTATTGCAAAACTTTCCTAGTACCCTTTGTATATCTTTGCTTTTATAGCCTGTGGATAATATTCCTCCATTTTCACTAATTAGAATCGCTGTTTAATAGAATTAAAATTCGATTCACAATGACTGCCGTTTACTGCATAGTGTATAGTGAATGGTACTTTACTATGTTGAGTTCGTTGCAAAGTGATTTGATTGTACAGTGAACCAATTGTAAAGGGGGGGTACATTGTATTTTTAACTATTTACGTGAAACTTCGGATAATTGGGGCAGCTGCTTAATCGGGCCAAAATGCACTAGTCCCGATGTGTCCCAAATAACCGGAATCAACTGTATTCCCATGGTCTGGCATGAGCAAAGAAGTCATGGAAACTATTGCTATTTTTTCTTATCTAATGCAAGGAATTAATACAAAAATAAGAGATTTGGTATCAGAATTTACCAACAGCTATAAGACCAATTGTGCATGGACTTCATCTATGTACACTTTCTCAACTAGAAAGTCTCAATACACTTTCATCTTTAGATTCTGAATGTAATGTATATGCTGACAGACTTTTCAGAGCCCAAAAATGTGAATCACAAAAGTCCACACAAAACAAGCTAAATGATTTTGCACAAGTTTTAAGTCTTCCAAAACTTTTTTGTAGAGATCCTGAGTTCAAAACACTACAAGAAGTTCATTCCATAGTTCTCAGAAAGATTCACTTTCAATTGCTGCAAATATTTCATATTAACAACTGCCTTAGGAGCTCCAATATGAGCCAAGTGAGTGGAGATTGTTTATCGTTTACACAAAAACTACACTGAAAGGTATTCTTTGTAAAGGGATATGGTTTATCTTATTCCAGGGGGCTCACATCTGGTGATTATGGGCTTGGCATACCCAGGGTCCTGAGCTGGATATCATCATTTTTCTCTTTCTTGGCGATTCCCTTCTACTTCTAACTCTTGTTTGCTCACTCTCTCTCTCTGGATAATTCAGATTTTTTTTTTTTTTTTTTTTTTGTTGGTTGGTGCAGCATAAGTCTCAGGTTTCCTTGCATCAAATGGCTAATAATAATAATAATGTTTCTATTCCAACTGCCATTCAACTCATTTAAAGGATATGCATGAAAACTTCAAAAAACTTTTTAATAAAGTTAAATATGAAAGCCATAATTAGCTACTTTATAAAGATGAAGTATATATGTATATTGTTTGGTCAACAATTACATTACACTAAAGTGCCACGTTTAACATATGAATGTGTACAGGTCTGGAGGCATCATTTTAGGAAGGATGTAGAGTTGCTAGAACGAGTACAAATAAGGGCAATAACATTGGTGAGGGGAACAAAAAGGGTGCTCTTACCAGGAAAGGCTGAAGTTCTACAAATTACAGTGCCTGGAGACTAAGCACCTGCAAGGTGATCTGATTGAGGTGTATAAGGCCTTGATAGGGTTGAGCAAGTTCAATGCTGATGGGATTCTTCCTCTTGCTCAAATTACAAAACTGAGGGGGCATAGATTCATATTGAGGAAAGACAATAGAAAAGCGTGCAAAAATTTCCCTTTAGCCAGTGGATAGTTGATTGCTAGAACAGACTTCCATTTGTTGTTGTGGAATTTGATAGCTTAAATAAATTTAAGGCTGAGCTAGACAGGCATTTGGAATGAATGGATGGGTGAAATGGGAGGTTTTTTTGTTTTTTTTTTGGCTGATGCTGCATAAGCTTGCTTTCTTGCATCGTATGCCTCAACTTGAGGTTGTCACACACATTCTCTCAGATATGCCAGACAAGCTGTACTTGCTACCTGGGAGTCTAAAACACTGATGGAACTAATATTCGGGTGATATAACCCTCATGCACAAGCACATTGTGGGTGATCACCCAGGTGTGAATCAACGTAAGCAGGTGTCGAGGTGTGGCATCATCATCACCACATGGAGGAATGCCACCCTTTTTGTTATCAGGCAATACTCGGTGGTAGATGACTCTCGTCAACCAGTGCAATACCATCACTTTGCTTATTGGAGGCTTGGAGTGGTGGAACCCATGTTTAGTTTATAGAGCTAAGTTCCGGTCAACCCTTCCCCGTCTCTTCCATTATGCAGTATGACCGATGACTTTTGAGGTTATGATGGACACCATGGTGAAAACCAATCTTCCTTACATTTTGAGGGTACAGCTCTAAAACAGTGTTCGCAGGCCTGCTGCTAGTTAGTATACCAGATCAAACATATTGGTAACTCTTTAGGAGACTTTCAGATCAGCTAGTGTATAATCTTGCTACCTCTACTCTGCCAGATAGCACTGGAGGAAGTCCAAGTAGTGTGTATGCAGGGGGGGGTCACTGTTGAGGCCACGTTTTGTCAAGGATCTGGGTATATTCTTACCATGTGTACACCATATCCAAAAATTTCATTACTTCATACTGCATGTCCCCCCCCCACTTTTTCTTACTATTGAATACACAGAGAATTTTCAAACTAATAGAGTAAGCTTATCTGCGAAAAGATCTAAACCTCCCAAAACACTTCCTAGTTCATTTCACAAATATATATGGTCTCAATTCTATTCTCAACGACGTCCATTTCCACTTGCAGTCTGCCAAACCACATGTACTTTTTCTGACAGAATCTCAGTTAATTCAACTACTGCTCATCTCAGTTGCCCAAATTATTTGCTGCACGATTCCTTTCACCTCAAATGTGGTACTTGTGCATATGTCTGTTCCGATATTCCCTGTGAGAGACTTGGTAATTTGGAATCTCTTCTTTTTGATCTTCTCTGGCTTAAAATCTCTCAACCTGATTGTATCAAATTCATCTGTGGTCACAACCATTCTCCCAACTCCACTAATCACTTGGAGCTCTTCGACTTCCTCTCTTTGCAACTTGACTTTCTCCAGTCCAACTTTCCTAACAGTGAGGTAATTTTAATGTTCACAACTCCAGCTGGCTTTTATTTTCTAGTTACACTGACCCAGCAGGTCAAGATCCTGAGGCTTTTGCAATTACTAATGACCTTGCACAGATTGTTCATTTACCAACAAGAAAACCAAACAATCCTAACCATACAGCCAATACGCTTGACCTTTTTCTCACAAACAACCCTTCTAAGTAAGTGGTCAAAGTGAGTGGTCCTTTAGGCACCTCAAGATCACAACTTGGTGACTGTCTCTTCTCCAATGGAGCCTTTATCTCATGGCTATTCCCAACCTCGTGTTGTTTGGCATTACAAGAAAACAAAATGGGATGACTTGTGAGATTTCTTTTCTTCTTTTCCTTGATCGGATTACTATTTCAAAACTTCTGATGTCAACGTTTGCTCAGATCGTGTCAGGGAAATTATTCTTGGAGGAATGGAATCCTTTATCCCACACTCCACTTTCAAATATCATCCTTTATCTAAACCTTGGTTTTCCAATAAATGTACTAAGGCCATTCAGGAGAAGAATGTTGCAAAACCTAATTGGCTTGTTTTCAATTCTTCAGTTTCATTTTCTGACTACACCAAAGTTAGCAACAATTGTAAAGCAGTTATTAATCAGTCCAAACTAGATTTTGAACAGGCTAAGAGTAGAAAATTGCTTCTTGCCCTAATGGTAGCCGATCATTCTTGTCTCTTGCCAAAGCTATTGGCCACAACTTTAGCCCATCTCTACTCCTACCTCTGTCAAAACCAGATGGTTCGGTTGTCACTTCAGCCAAGGATAAAGCTGACCTGCTAGCATCCCATTTTTTTTTTCCAACTCTTGTATCAATGATCTTGGTAAAATACAGTCCTCCAATCCTAGCACACTCCATTCAATGCCTTCTGTGGTCTTCCGTCAAAAATGATGGCAGAAAGATTTTGAAGAAACTTAATGCTTAGAAAGCTCCAGGTCCTGGTGGTATTTCTCCACTTGTTCTCAAAATCCTAAATTTAATTTGCTCCTAAACTTAATCTTGTTCTTTGCTGCCTTTTTTCACTTTCTTATTCCAAAGGTGTTTTTATTTCTGCTTGGAAATTTGCTCATGTCCAGCCAGTTCCTAAAAAGGTTGACAAATCCCTTCCATCCAGTTATTGTCCCATTGCAATTACTTCTACTCTTTCTAAAGTAATGGAGAAATCAATTAATTGCCAACTCTTAAACTACCTAGAAACCTTCCGTCTGATCAATGATCGCCAGTATGGATTCCGTCAGTGTCGATCCACTGGTGATATTCTGGCTTATGTTACCCATTTATGGACTAATTCAATGGAAAGGTTTGGTGAAACACAAGTAGTTGCTCTTGACACCTCAAAGGCTTTTGATCGTGTTTGGCATAAAGGTCTTCTAAACAAGCTTCCATCTTATGGTCTGCCAACTGTTTTTAGTAATTGGTTATCCTGTTTTCTCTCTGATCGCTCACTGAGGGTGATGGTAGATGGCTCTCAGTCTTCTAACTTCTCCACTAATGCTGGTGTCCTCCATGGTTCAGTTCTTTCCCCCACTCTTTTCCTCTTGTATATTAATGACCTTCTATTGGCTGGAAATCCTATCCATAGTTTTGGTGATGATAGCACATTGCATTTCACTTTCCATTTTGAGAAACCCTGCCCTGCTCAACCAGCTTCAACTTCTTGAATATCCGCTACCAATTCCTTAAATGCTGATCTCCACATAATTCTCCAGTGGGGCAAAGACAACTTAGTTGATTTCAATCTTTCTAAAACTCAGTCTTGTCTTATATCTCGCAAAAAGGATTCTTCTGCTCCTATACTTATCTTTGGTGACACTCCAATTTCTAGGCAAATTGATATATCTCTTTTGGGGATTACCCTGACTTCTAATCTCTCTCGGCACATTACAAATATTGCTTCCTCGGCATCTAAAAAACTTTTTCTCTTTCGCTCTCGGCGTAACTTTTCTCTCAAACAGTTGTTTACTCTGTCCAAACAGAAATCTGTCCTACCATGGAATACTGTTCCCGCATCTGGGGCAGTACCCCCAAAACCTCTCAGGCTTCTAGATTCCATTCAGAAGAGGGCAGTTAGGTTAATTAATGACTCATCTCTAACAGAGTCTCTCCACTTGCTGTCTCATAGATGTAATGTTTCTGCTGCATGCCTTTTATACAGATACTTCCATGGGCACTGTTCTTCTGAAATGGCTTCTATAATTCCTGCTTTCTCTTTCAAAACAGTCTGAACACATGCTGCGACCAGCCAACATCCATTTACTGTCCAACTTCAAACTCACAGAACCAACTTTTCATCTTCCTCATTTATTCATTCAACTGCCATTTTCTGGAAACAACCTTCCTTCATATGTATTTCCTGAAAATTACAGTCTACAGAAGTTCAAGTCTAATGTCAACAAATACTTTCTTTTGTCTCCTCAACCTCCAACCCAAGCATGGTAATAAGTACTATAGATTCTAATAACTCTCATGTTTGGGGTTTTCAGAAAAAAAAAAAAGAAACGCACTAACGCTAATGCTAACAGTATGAAGTCAGCACGGAACAAGGAAGTGACGGCTATGCAGAGACAAAAGTATTAAATCCAAATGTTTGGTGGAGCCAATGAAAGTCTCTTACCTCTACTTCATACTAAATTAGGGTTACCAAAACAATCTGCAGAGGCTTTAGACATTGATGATAATTCCTTTAAGTATCTTTGCAATGTTAGGCCAGAGATAAAACAAGCTGCTATGGAAGATCATCTGACCATTCTTTTGCCATTACTCACCTTGAAATTGAGGTAATAGTTTAAGCTGTTCGCAACTCTCATAAAAGAAAAGAACTCTATTAAAAAACCTTTTTTTTTTTTTTTTTTAATGGCGCCCAATAAATACACTACTTGAGTATTCACAGTCAATAACAAAAATACATCACTTCTTCCATTGGTAGTGTAACTAATTCTAAAATCTTTCAATGATTTCTTCATTTCATTAAAAATCCTTATCGAATATTTCGGGCAATTTTTTTTTTTTAATTCCGTATTTATTCACTGTTTTGTTGCAGAAGAGTAGTTTTATAAAGTCACCTACTGGTTCAACATTAAACTTTAAACTCAAGCCAATGTAACACACAATGCAAACGAAATCTTGTATCACACCATCTTGCAACTGTTAATTAAGCTGTGCAATTTTTGTACTAATTTAGCTCTATTTTCAAAAAAATACATTTACAGAGAAAACAGGAGAAATACCAACTCATATACAACCAAAGCACATAAAAAATTCAACCTGGAAATAAAATGGAAGGTACTGACATTTGTTGCTTGTACATTTGCTTGATTTTCTGCATACTTTCACAGTCTTTATTATAACTAGATTTTGGTTGTTTGTGCCAAAACTGGAGGTAAAAAAAAAAAAAAAAAAAACCTGAGCAATAATTGAGCAAAACCCAAGAACTCAATACCCTACTTATGAAAATTATATTTAATTTAGGTTATTACATTCACAGCATTAAGTGTGTTAAAAAATAGAAAAGAAAAAAAGAACTAACTCCAATCTTTTAAGAGATTGCTACTTCTTCCTTCTACCCCTAAATAAAGTTCTGTTAAAAAGCGTTAGCATTAACCATTTTTATAATGATATTTCTAATTACACAGACATGCAAATAAACTTGTAAAATGGAATTTTCTGCTCTAATATGACTTCTCCCAGTTTGCTGTGCTAATTTTAAAATATAACATTCAACAATCCATTTTTTTTTTCTTATTTTGTAAATTTTATTTAATTTATCCAAATCACAATTTGTATAATTTTTAAATCAATTAAAGTGAAGCAAATAGTAGAATATTAATACAATGGATTCCGGATTATTTGGGCCACCGGTTAAATTGGGACAACCGTTTATTTGGGCCAAATCTTAAAAAACAAAACCCAATCGAGAAAATAGCTAGGGTTTACTTCACTTAATTGGGACAACATGCTGTTTAATCGAGACAGGAGACTGCAGCACTGGAGATTATTCTACGATTGTCTCCGACCGTACCCCATGGTTCAGTCAGATTTCTGGAGGCCACAACCATAAAACAATTAGCAGTCGCCTGTTTATTGGGTTTTTCTGTTAGTGCAATCTATCATAAACAGATAATAAACTCGATCTTATTGAATTTGTGATAATACCAACAGCTGAAATTCTGTGGGTTATTATGATGAAATGTGTTTACACTTCCATGGAATCTTCAATCATATAAAAAAATTAATTTTTGGAATCTTCTCTTCATTCCTATTTTTAAAGCTTCGTAACTGGTTACTCCATTCTCATTTGCACGTATTGTGTTACTTTCAATTTGTGTGTGTGCCGCGTTCTTTGTTATTGATTGCTTATCTTTTTACTGTTTTAAATTTTAACCCCCAACCACAAATGTCAGTGAATGGAAATGTAAACTAGTTAGTATGTATGCATTAATTATTCCAATTTTCATGTATCATTTAATTTTTTAATTGGTAAGGTAATAAAGAGTAAATTTTGTGTTTAATATATCTTTACTTTTATAGCCTGTGGATAATATTCCTCCTATTTTTGCTAATTAGAATTGCTGTTTAATAGAATTAAAATTCAATTCACAAACGTGATCACAATGACCGGCACTTACTACACATCGTACAGTGAACGGTACTTTACTATGGTGAGTCCATCATAACGTAATTTGATTGTACAGTGAACCAATTGTAAAGCAGGGATCCATTGTATTTTTAACTATTTACGTGAAAATTCGGATAACTGGGGTAGCTGCTTAAATCGGGACAAAATGAACTAGTCCCAAACCAGAATCGACTGTATAAAAAGTGAATGTTCACTCATATTCATCAGATTTCTTGGAAGAAATTCTAGACTGCTTGGCATTAAGTGATTATTTTTTGACTTTTCTTTTGTGCAGTATGACAGAATCTATTTTCAAAGAACAGTATTTTCTTTCTGTCTCTTTTATATTGTCCTCTGTGACAATATAGAGCAAGTAGTTATTCCAGGTTTTTTGTCCAATGAATACTCACACTTCTACAGACACAAAGCATACATATGGATATAGATTATGCCAGAGACCATTAATTATCATCTCTTTTATATCTTAGCGCAATAGCGTACCCTGTTCCCTCACTGAAAGGAACCAAGATTTTCCAGAAACAAATTCTGGTGGTGGTGATGGTGCAGGAAATGAAGCTCATCTTGCACCCTAATTTTTGAAATTTATTAAGCATATTTCAAGAATATTGTCATATGAGCATTTTTCTTGCTCTCTGAGAAGTTTTTAACAGAAATTTCAAAGCCAAGCCATGCCTTTTCAGCTGTGGATGTGTGCCTTCAAATTGCTTATCTGGAGTTTTAACTTGCTGAATAAATGAAGTTTCAAAAATTCAGAGTTATAAAAACATACAAAGTCTATTACAATACTGATATTTTACACTTCATGTTTCTGTTGACAGAGCCATTAACTGTCAAGCTATGATGCCAGTTAGAGTTACATGTACCCAAACAGTACAATAAATATTCAGCTACATGTAGCAGTTCAGAAATGTCTGAACTGCTACAAATTGCAAGTCAAATCTTTGGCAGTTCTGTTTGTTGGGCTACAAAAGTTAAAAAATCTAGAAAAATGTGGTATGGCATAGACAAATATTTTTTGAGATTCAGAAGCGTCCAATAGTAAAAAAAAAAAAAAAAAAAAAAAATTATTTTTCTATTATACTGTAGAATGTGTTGTTGTACAAGCATGGAGAACATAAAATGTACTTGTTAAAAGTTATTTCCATTTAAACTTGTTTTGACCTAATTTTTTTTTTCACTTAACCTTATTTTATCCAATTTGTTTAAAAAAATTAAAAAATCCAATAACTACTACCAATAGTTATTGGATACAATACAATTATATTTGTAAACAATAAATAAATGCCTTACTTATAAAGTGATTTTTCATTAACAGTAACTTTGATATCCTCAAAAACTGAAAAATTTAGTTAAAATATAACCTACCAATGAATTTGTGCTTTGCAACATCCCATAGTGGAGCTGCTCTGATACCTGAAGCAAGAAACATACATTATTTTAAAAATAAAAGCTACATATCTTCTTATAGAAGTAATGCTCTAACCAAAACAATTACAAAATACTTTATAAATTGTATAAGGCCTTTGTAAAAACTTAATCTGAAGAATATATCACATTACTAAACTAATTTAAATACAATTGATACTATACTTTTTTTAAAAATGTTTTAGCTGAAAATTTTATAAATATAAAATTTATGAATATTTATTTTCAAGTCAAGATAAATTCTGTTCAAAGCCAATAGCTTTTTTCTGAGTAGCTTGCAAACTGAACCGTTGAATAGACAGCAAAACTGGTTCACATTTGCAAGAAAAACCATGGCATTCCAGGAGGGAGAAAAAATTAGAACTATTTTGAGCTACAACAACTGCACCTTACATCATTTCCAAAACTGTAGCAGGGCAATATATCTCAATGTTACCACAGGGCCTGCATTTCATTTTTAATAAATGCCAATATTAAAAACAAGAAGGGTATTAGAAAAATATTTGCAAGCAATTACTGCAAATTGTCAATGTTTCAAAATAATAAATGGATAAAATATATATTTACCCCTAATTTAACATTTTCAAAATATTGTTCAAATGAATTTTATGTACAGGCAACCCTCATATAACACGGTAGTTAGATTCCTATAAAATGTTGTTTTGTGTGAAACCGTGTTATACGGGACTAAGAAAAAGTACGGGGGGGGGGGGGGGTTACGTTCCAAAAGCCAACGAAAATGCACTATTTCGTTAACAAAAATACATCATTCTAGATTTCATGTATCTTCTACTCTCTTTACAAAATCATTAATCTGGGTTTGTTTGCTTTTGCTTGATAAATTTTTGTGAATTTCATCATATGGAACTAAGCATTTTTGAAGCTCTCTTTTGAACTTTGGACTTCTATCATTTAAGAATCTGCATTCAAAAAATAAGATTCTAATGGCACAGCTAACTTTATACCTTCCCGTACGCTTTAGTGTAAAATTTGGAAGTTTAGAATTTTCATCTGCTCTATCATCCTCTGAATTGATTTTACCACCGATGCCATTTCCACCAAATCTGCTTCACCAGCCTCTTTTTCTACCAGTAATTCTTGAATGTCTTCAGTAACGATATCTTTTTTTAAAATTTTTTAGGAGCATCAGTGACTAAGGCCATGTTACTCTGTGTATATTGTCTATAAATTACGTGTGTGTTGAGGTCGATTTTCTGTTTTGCTGGATGAAAAACCACAGTTTCCGGGAGAAAAAACCATGCTACCCTCACCTAACCCTGACTAACTCAGCCACATTATGAAAAAGACCCATAAAAATTCCTCCCATCGTCGACGGGATTCTAACTCGGGTCTTTCCCACCTGGTGTGGGGAGGAGGGCGATTCTATCAACTGTGCTACCCATGAAGATTTCAATAGTCATATCATCAAAACCTTCCCCTCCTACCAATGTAGGAAGTTCTACTATCGCACCGATTCAGTTTTCTGCCAGTTCGGCCATATTTCCTGAATGAACTGACTCTGGCCATACATTTTTCCACACCATTTAACGTTGACGGTTTTACTTCTTTCAGCAATAAAGTTACGATTCTGGTAGAGTCCAGAATTGAGAAATGTTTCTATGCCTCCATTACTTCAATAGATTCGGAATCAATTTTTTTCCAAAATCCATTGTAATGAATTTTCTGAAGTAATGAGCTTTAAAGGTGGATATAATGCCTTGATCTAATGGCTGAATGAAAGAAGTTGTATTAACCTAGTACAACTGTAATGATAAGAACATAACTTCAACATTTGGACGACTTAAATCTTTTGGATGGCCTGGTGTGCTATCCAATAGTAATAAAACTTTGAAATCTAGATTTTTAGTACTATTTTTTTTTTTTTTTTTTATGTGAACCCCAAACACGGAAGGTATTGGGACCTATAGTACTTAGTACCGTGCTTGGGTTGGAGGTTGGGAAGACGAAAGAAGATATTTCGTGACATTGGACTTGAACTTCTGTAGACTGTAATTTTCAGGAAATACATATGAAGGGAGGTTGTTCCAGAAAACGGCAGTTGAATGGATAAACGAGGAAGATGAAAAGTTGGTTCTGTAAGGATGTTGGCTGGTGGCGGCACGTGTTCGGACTGTTTTGAAAGAGAGAGTGGGAATTATAGAAGCCAATTCAGAAGAACAGTGCCCATGGAAGTATCTGTAGAAGAGGCATGCAGCACAAACAGTACGTCTATGAGAAAGCGAGTGGAGAGACTCTGTTACAGATGAATCATTAATTAACCTAACTGCCCTCTTCTGAATGGAATCAAGAAGCCTGAGAGAGGTTTTGGGGCACCACCCCAGATGTGGGAACAATATTCCATGGCAGGACGGATTTGCGATTTATACAGAGTGAGCAGCTGTTTGGAAGAAAAGTAACGCCAAGAGCGAAAGAGAAAACCAAGTTTTTTAGATGCAGAGGAAGCAATATTTGTAATGTGCTTGTGCCAAGAGAGATTAGAAGTCAGGGTAATCCCCAAAAGAGAATCGGAGTGTCTCTAAAGATAAGCATAGGAGCAAAAGAATCCTTTTTGAGAGATATAAGACAAGACTGAGTTTTAGAAGGGTTGAAATCAACTAAGTTTTCTTTGCCCCACTGGAGAATTAGCTGAAGATCGGCATTTAAGGAATTGGTAGCAGATTTTCAAGAAGTTGAAGCTGATTGAGCAGGACAAGGTTTCTCAAAATGGAAAGTAGAATGCAATGTGCTATCATCAGCAAAACTATGGATAGGATTTCCAGTCAATGGAAGAAGGTCATTAATATACAAGAGGAAAAGAGTGGGGGAAAGAACTGAACCTTGGGGACACCGGCATTAGTGGAGAAGTTAGAAGACAGACAGCCATCTACCATCACCCTCAGTGAGCGATCGGAGAGAAAACTGGATAACTATTACTAAAAGCAGTTGGCAAACCATAAGATGGAAGCTTGTTTAGAAGACCTTTATGCCAAACACGATCAAAAGCCTTTGAGATGTCAAGAGCAACTACTTGTGTTTCACCAAACCTTTCCATTGAATTAGTCCATAAATGGGTAACATAAGCCAGAATATCACCAGTGGATCGACACTGATGGAATCCATACTGGCGACCGTTGATCAGACGGAAGGTTTCTAGGTAGTTTAAGAGTTGGCGGTTAATTGATTTCTCCATTACTTTAGAAAGAGTAGAAGTAATTGCAATGGGACAATAATTGGATTGGAGGGATTTGTCACCCTTTTTAGGAACTGGCTGGATATGAGCAAATTTCCAAGCAGAAAGAAAAACACCTTTGGAATAAGAAAGTGAAAAAAGGCGGCAAAGAATAGGAGTAAGTTCAGGAGCACAGGTTTTGAGAACAAGTGGAGAAATACCATCAGGACCTGGAGCTTTCTTAGCATCAAGATTCATCAAAATCCTTCTGATATCCTTTTGACGGAAGACCACAGGAGGCATTGAATGGAGCGTGTTGGGAATGGTGGGAGGTGTTTTACCAAGATCATTAATACATGAGCTGGAGGAAAAATGGGATGCTAGCAGGTCAGCTTTATCCTTGGCTGAAGTGACAACAGAACCATCTGGTTTGGACAGAGGTGGGAGCAGAGATGGGCAAAAGTTGCGGCCAATAGCTTTGGCAAGAGACCAGAATGCTCGGCTACCATTAGGGCAAGAAGCAAGTTTTCTACTCTTAGCCTGTTCAAACTCTAGTTTGGACTGATTAATAACTGCTTTACAATTGTTGCGAGCTTTGGTGTAGGCAGAAAATGAAACTGAAGAATTAGAAACAAGCCAATTACGATATGCAACATTCTTCTCTTGAACAGACTTAGCACATTTATTGGAAAACCAAGGTTTAGATAAAGGACGAGATTTTAATGTGGAGTGTGGGATAAAGGATTCCATTCCTGCAAGAATAATTTCACTGACACGATCTGAGCAAATGTTGACATCAGAAATTTTGAAACAGTAATCCGACCAATGAAAACAAGTCTCGCAGGTCATCCCATTTTGCATTCTTCTAATGCCAAACAACATGAGGTCGGGAATAGCCATGAGATAAAGGTTCCATTGGAGAAGAGACAATCACCAAGTTGTGATCTGAAGTGCCTAAAGGACCTCTCACTTCGACAGTGTACTTAGAAGGGTTGTTTGTGAGAAAAAGATCAAGCATATTGGCTGTATGATTAGGATTGTCCAGTATTCTTGTAGGTAAATGAACAATCTGTGCAAGGTCATTAATAATTGCAAAAGCCTCAGCATCTCGACCTGCTGGGTCGGTGTGACTAGAAAACAGAAGCCAGTTTGAGTTGTGAACATTAAAATCACCAAGGAAAATTACCTCACCGTTATGAAAGTTGGACTGGAGAAAGTCAAGTTGCAAAGAGAGGAAGTCAAAGAGTTCCAAGTGATTAGTGGAGTTGGGAGAACGGTAGAGACGACAGATGAATTTGACACAATGAGGTAGAGAGATTTTAAGCCAGAGAAGATCAAAGAGAGGAGATTCCAAATTGCCAAGTCTCTGACAGGGAATATCAGAACGGACATATGCACAAGTACCACCTTTGAGGTGAAAGGAATCATACAGCGAATAATTTGTGCATCTGAGATGAGCAGTAGTTGAATCAACCGATAACTGAGATTCTGTCAGAAAAAGTACATGGGGTTTGGCAGACTGCAAGTTGAAATGGACATCGTTGAGATTAGAATTGAGACCAAGTATATTTGTGAAATGAATTAGGAAGTGCTTGTGAGGTTTAGATCTTTTCACAGATAAGCTTTGTCTATTAGTTTGACAATTCATGGTGTATTCAATAGTAAGAAAAAGTGGGTGGGACATACTGTATGAAGTAATGAAATTTTTGGATATGGCGTACACATGATAAGAATATCCCAGATCCTTGACATAACGTGGCCTCGACAATGCTCCCTGCATACACACTACTCGGACTCCCTCCAGTCACAATCTGGCAGAGTAGAGGTAGCAAGATTATACACTAGCTGATCCGGAAGCCTCCTAGAGAGTTACGAATAGGTTTGGTCCGCTGTACTAACTAGCGGCCGGCCTGCGAACACCGTTTTAGAGCTGTACCCTCGAAGTTCAATAGCACAGAACATAACACAGGGATTTCCCAACAAAATAAAATACAGGGATTTCTCAATAGTTTTTTTTGACTAGCGAGTCAACAGCGGGGATTCAAAAAGAGTTGAAATGTTCAAAAATTACATCCAACATAATAGTAGGGTTTCCCAGCACAAAAATACCCTGTTATGCGAGGTTTACCGAAATTCTCTAACCATGTTAGAGTGAAACTGTGTTATTTAAGTACAGTGTTGTGCAAGGATTTCCGCAATTTATCAATCGTGTTAGAGTGAAACCGTGTTGTAGAAGTACCGTGTTATACAGGGGTTGTCTGTACAGGGAAATTCCAACCCCTCCCCATCACATATTTTTATGTTCCTTGCAGTCTCTGGAATTTAAAACTTAAAGCCCAGTAAAAATTTTTAATTTGCATTCAACTTTGGAAATGAAGAAAACCCAAAACATCATGGTAGCCTACAGTACAGTGTGCGGAAAAACTCTTGTTGAAAAAGATTACTATAAAAATACATAGAAAATTATAAAGAGTTTGGTTTATGAAAGTATTGCAGGTCCTAAGAAAAGCATGTAGCATAGGTTGTATTCATGTATGTGGAATGTATTGCAAGTATTACTTTGTGAAAGAAAAGCTAACCCTCAATAAAGAGTTTGGCAAACAATATTTTTGTAGTTGCATTAGGTAAACAAGCTCTGTACAAAATTCTTTTTATTTACATAGAATTTCCATTTCTGTGCTACTCTTTCACAAAGCTTTCTGCTATGTACCATAAGCTGCTATGAAGTTTAGGATTAAAATAGCACAGTTCCAAAGTTGCCAACAAAAATTAAGTGCCTATCTGAATTCAGTTAATTTTTCAGTTTTGAGATTGTAAGGATTAGAAAAATATTTGTAAATGAAATGATTTAATGAATTAAAAATCTAATAATATACAGACCAGAACTAAGAAACTTTTTCCACAACTGGCATACCTGTGTTTATGCCAGTTGTGGAAAAAAAACTGATAAGGTAATCACAATATCACTAATAGAACTGTTTCTGATTTCCATAAATCAAAGGCCAAATTGCAACATTATATTAACAACAGAATATTACATATTCTTCATTATAATTTTATATTGTACAGAACTGTATATTGTATTAAAGCTTTTTTTTACATTAAGAACAATAAAAAATGCCCCCCCAAGTTACATTCGATTTAACGGACTTTCGGTATTAACAGACACCCCTGTTAGTCCGTTAAATCAAGAGTTTACTGTGTGTATGTGTATATATATATATATATATATATATATTGCATATTGCTCTGGGAGCGGATGCTAGAGAAGCACAGAAGTTTGACCCTGCCAGTCCTGCCAACCAAAACCAGTTGGCTGCTTCCCCCCCATATACGGTTGGTGTATTCCATTGCAATTAGTATGGTCATAACTTTCCCAATCTCAGAGGTCTATTTGAAGACACGTTTAAGTTTATAATTCTTCATTCTTGTTGCTGCTATGATATGAAATACCATATTACTTTTATTCTCCTTTTTTATATAAAAAAAGCCTTTGAATAACAATCACACCTACACTTTTTTTTTTTTTTTTTGCACTCTGCTCCGCAAATCCTAGGCAAGTGCAAGATTGACCTTGGTGACAAATGTATAGGGGAAAAGGCTTGCAATCTAGCTCTTCTATAAGCTAGACTGTAGTGCTCCTTGCATACTGGCTGTCAGTAGGCACTAACTCTGTAATTATGACAGCCAATGAAAAAACAGAATTTGCTTGTGTGTGTGTGTGTGTGTGTGTGTGTGTGTGTGTGTGTGTGTAGCCATGAATAGAATCATCCATGCTGCACATACACACAAAACAAAATCTGGAAATAACCAGATCCAAAGACTGCAGTATGGAAACTGCAATAATGGTGTATTCAAAGGCAATATGTTTGATAGCATATCTAAATGCTGTTGTTAAGGTATGACAAAACACTCTTGAAAGATATGCCACTAAAACTATTTACAAGATAAAACCCGATAAAATGCTTAAAGATGCAAGAGAATCTAAAGATGAAAGTGAGGCATAAAAAATCAAATAGAAAGGATCATGGTCTATCAGGAGTAGCTAAGTTAATAAAAAGCACTTGACGATGAAAGATTATAGTGAGACTTAAAATTAAGCTATCGCTATATAATTAACTTCAGTAAAAAGCACTTGCTAAGGAAGAGCAGAATGAACAAATGTGAGATTATAATAAAAGAATTGAGTAAACGCACACTTACTGAAGATTATGGAAAATAATAGTGGATAGAAACCAAGACAGATAGTCAACATCAACAATATTCTGTGCTTTGTTTGGGTTTATGAAAAAGGAACAAGAGATGAGAATAACAACTATTTACAGTATATCAAGGAAATTTATCCAAAAAAAGAACTGACCGTATGTTTCTGAAGATCTTGAAAAGGAATAAAACAAAGTGATCAAAAGATAGGGATTAGGCACTAAAAAAGAGGACTAATGAAGTTTACAAAATCCAGAGTAAAGTCAAGGTACTAGCAGTATAATCTAATCTGCAGTACTATTTGTTCTAAAATTTTGCCCTTAAATGTTTAGTCTTTTTTTGAGTTTAATTCTTAAACTATAACTGTATTTTACTGAGACTAATTCATTGTGTTTAACCAGTCTAGACTGGTCTATTTGTATTTGCAACACAAAGCAAATGCATAGAATCCCATTATTTGCCCTGCATTTATTTTTTTAAAGATTTTAAAGTAAGAATAACTATTATACTGTAGAATAAATTTCCAGTAGCTATTAACAGTTGACTTCTTCTGATAATAGGGACTGAAGATATCCATTTATGTGGGTATTTAAAAATATAATCAACACAGGTAAAATAGTAAATCCATTTTCAAACATACCATTTTCTACTAGGGCATAGAAGGCTTTTTTTACCTGAAAAAAAAAAAAAAAAAAAAAAAAAAAATATATATATATATACACACACACACACACTCATACTATCATTGAATTATATTAAATATTGACATAAATTAAATTATAATAAAGTGAATAAATAAATAAATAATTAGGCGTTCATTAGAGGCAGCGACATGTAATTCCTCCATATGAAGCTGAAAAATATCCAATATTTTAAATTAAATAAAATAAAATAAAACATAAGCCAGTAGTATGGCAAAAACTGTAGAGCGAAAATTAACATAAAATAACCCAAATAAACAAACGAACGAAAAAAAGAATAGACATAATAGTAGCCCGATAACCCTTGTATAATTTTGAGTTTTAAATCCGATTAATAAAAACTATACAAATTTTAGGATAATGCCAATTATATAATAATTTAGCGGTACCATGGTGAAAATTATAAATTTTCACCATGGCGACGATTTGTATAGCGATTGAAATGCAGCAATTCCATGACCATTATTGGCCTCTTGGTCCTCTGTCGATATGGGGCATGATGGTCAGTCTATATTTTATTTTAATTTATTTTGATTTTGTTATCGTTTGGTAGTTCCTTTAACCCTCTTTTGGTGATATTTCACGTCTTTCGGAACTGGTACCTCTCGGGGGGTACCGCTAAATTATTATATAATTGGCATTATCCTAAAATTTGTATAGTTTTTATTAATCGGATTTAAAACTCGAAACTATACAAGGGTTATCGGGCTACTATTATGTCTATTCTTTTTTTCGTTCGTTTGTTTATTTGGGCTATTTTATGTTAATTTTCGCTCTTTTATGGTAATTTTCAAAAAACAGTTTTTGCCATACTACTGGCTTATGTTTTATTTTATTTTATTTAATTTAAAATATTGGATATATATATATATATATAAAATAATAAAATAAATAAAATAATTACTATCAATGATTCTAATTATTTAGAATTAACTGCTATAATTTTATCAAATATGACAGTTATTTAGAGCATTTACTAAACTATTGCATTTAAATTTCATATTTATCAATAATTATTTGACATTAGCCATATATTGCAAAGAAGCCACACTTCTGCTGCATCAGCAAAACACATGCGCGCACGCACAGAGAGAGATTTCCCTCTTCTCATAGGTACTTATCCAGCAGACCTTTGGAGCTTCTCCAAATAGTCAGCCTCACTTACCTAGGGAGGGAAGTAACTTGTTCCAATGATTAATGTCTCTCTGGTCTAACAAAGGCTCCTTACCTTATTACAACTCAATCTATAATTATTCTCCTTTAGTTTCAATTTAAGTCTCTGGTTCTAACATGATCTAATACTGTGAAAATTTCTCCATTCATTTTAGTATTCCCTCTGAGAGTTGTAAAATTTCAATTAGATCCCTTTAAGGTGTTTAAAGTTCTATCTATACTTATATTGACACACTAGTTAATCTCAACATGCATACTATCTGGCTTTGGATCTTTCTCAAGTACCTCTGTCTTTTCTTTTCATTTTTAGCATTCAGTACATGGATGCAGTATTCCAAGTGTAGTCTTGCAATTGCCTTATACAATGAAATTATAGCATCCCTATCTCTTCAAGAAATTGTTTGAAGAATCATTGACAGTACACTATGGGTTATCCTTGCCACCTGTTTGCACTACACAGAAAACTTCATATCTGTGTATATCAAATCTCTCTTTCACTATCATTTTTAAAATGATCCCCCATCAGTATACAAGTTATTTTGGGGTTGTTATTTCACAAGTGCAAGCCTTTCATTTTATAGCATTATAACATATCTGACCTAGCCCGAAGACTAATTCATCCTGAAGCAGCAAAGCTTGACAATGATCATTAACCAGTCCCCCCCCCAATTTTCACATATTCTGCAAATTTAGACATTGTGCCTTGATCTTGTTGACAATGTCATTAAGAAAATCAGAAACAGTCAAGCATTGATCTTGATTTTCTTAAATTGACTAGATTAAAAGCCCATTCTGAAGAGTAAGTAACTATTACTTACAACTCTTTGCTTTCTGTGTCATATATTATCTTGTAATTCAGCTAAATAATAATATGAATAATAATATTTCTATCTGGCAGATCACTAGATATCTGAATCCCCAATCATTTCTCTCTAGGACATCAAACTATTTCTTCAGTGACTCAAGATGTGGGACCAAGATAAGAATCATAAATTGAAGCAGAATTATTTAAAAGAGTGACCTTGGAATACAAGCCAAAAACTATACAGGCAATGAACTTATGACTTACAGAGAAACTTCCTGTAGCCATTCCACATGAGTCATGCCATGTTGTAACATTCTGGCTCAATTTTGTATTAACCATTATTTAAATAAAAATTATCGTGATATTGTCAATACAGTGCTAATTATGACATACTAAAGTTGGTAAATCAAATCCCTGAAGAATAATAATAATTGAAAACAAAAAAATAATAATACACAGCCTAGTTTGTCATTTAATTTTAATCATTATTTCATATATTCTAAATAGAGACAAGTCTCTTCAGTGACTGTTTAATTCTTATCTGGCATTATAATATAATAGGCCCAAAACGACAAAATTACTATAACTTTTCTAAATTTATCTGCTCCACAGTTTTCTTTGCTGTTCCATTTTTCATGTTATTACCATATCTTCAGGACTTTTTTTTTTTTTTTTATATTCTAGTAGTATTTGTTTTTGTTGTTTTAAGTGCTGAGACAGTATCTGGTAAAAATTACTGTTTTTAGCACATTTTACTACAGTTTTATAATTTCCATTTTCCATTAGTATTTAAATTGTAATACAGTAGCATCTGAATAAGCTGCTTTGCACTATATCTTTGCTTACTGTCATTTTGCTTAAAATGACAATAAGAATTTATTTCTCAGATTCTTTGCATTTCATTCCATAACGTTTTGTGATTTTGGCAAGTATTCCTATGCAGCTAACCTAGGATGTGTTTATTACTTCACATTTCTTTGTTTTTACATTGCAATTCATCTAGTTAGTAATGCAGTTTCTTTATTTTTCACGTATTATGAAAGCTATAGCCATTCAAGTGAGTTGCTATTTATTTTCTCTGCTACAATCTTTGCTGCATATCTCTCATGTTTCCTTGGCTTCCCATTCATTGGATCTTGGTGATATTTCACATATTTTAAATAGACAGTCTTTTCAGTGGCTGTTTACTTCCTGTCTGGCATTATAATAATTTGTACCATTTTGGGCCTATTAATACAGGGTGTCAATAAATTATTGACTACATTATAAATTATTATATAACAGGAACTACAAGAGATACTGGCAAACAGTTTTTTTCAATGGAAAGGACAACTCAAAAAGTCAATAAGTTCCCGCGTGGGCACCATTTGTAACATGTAGGATGTCCAAACAGTTTACAATTTCACACCAAATGTTTTTTAGCATTTGAAGTCACCACAGAAGCAACTGCATCAGTGATTTGCTCAAGATGTTCTTCCAGATTTGCAATGGGCATACAATACACCCAATCCTTCTCATAACCATAGAGAAACAAGTCCAGTGGGATTATATCCGGTGAATGGGGGGGGGGGGTCCACCAGCCTGGAAAATGCTCAATGAGAAATTGTTGCATAGTGAAAGCCCAACAAGGGGGAGCATCATCTTGCTGAAACAATGTCCAGTTGATATTCTGAAATCATGAACCCTTTCCGAGTTTGGAGGCCAAATTATCATTCTGTCTCCAAGTCAAGGGCCAGACCAAATTATTAAATAAAATAAATTAATATTAAATGAATTAAAACAAGTTGATACTTCATATTTCATTTATTTATAATATAATGCTTTGGTATAAAGCTCTACATAAATTTTATAATATAATGAACGACATAATTTAATGTGAAGATTGGCCTTGTACTTGAACTACGAGACTATCAATATTGACGTTAATATTACTTAAGGATAATCGCATAGAATTTGAGGTTTTCATCCGTTATTCTTGTCCGAATTTTTGATTTATTGTATTTCATCCTCGAAAAAGTGTTCACACATATGTGCTGCCGAAAAGAAATGATTTTTCTTGAAATGGCATGTAAATTTGTATATTTTTCTTCCACCAAATAAAATTAATAAAAATCCAAAGCAATGTTGTTAAATTGTGATTTTAGCACTAAATCCGCCTGAAGCTCAATAAGTTCCATCGATAAGTTTTCTGGCACATTATTTACATTAGCACCCATCGGACAAGCAAATATAGCGAACATGGAGTCTTTGTTTTGGAAGTCGGCAAACCTTGTATCAAATTGCTCTATTAGTGCCTTCAGTTCTTCTCCATAACAATTATAAGGGATATTTTTTATGAGTTGCTAGAGTAGGAAAATGATAACAATTTTTAGCTCTTATCTGACTTTCCAACAATCTTAGTTTATTACAAAAAGCTTTGACATATCCATGCAGTTCATGAAATAATTGTCCTGTCCTTGTTTTTGCAATTTGAGATTCAGTTCATTTAGGTATCCAGTGACATCTACAAGAAATGCTAAATCACAGACCCACTGATGATCTTTTACTTGGGTAATTGTGTTTCCTTTTATGTCCATAAAATCTGCAATGTCTTGTCTCAGATCATAAAATCATTTTAACATTTTACCTTTACTCAACCACCTGACTTCACAATAAGACACATCTTCATAATCCGAAAATAGGTCTGCCAAATACTCCTTAAATTGGCAGTGATTAAGTGCACATGACTTAATAAAGTTAATACTGGCTACTACAACTTCCATAACATTTGTGAATTTAATCGATTTTGCACACAGATTTTTGTTGGTGGATAATGCAGTGAATATTTGTTAAATTTTCCTGATGGATCTGTAGTTCTATTGCTCTTTCATGAACTATTTCAATAAATCCCTTCTGTGCACCAAAACCATCGCAGGGGCTCCATCAGTGCATATTCCAGATAGTGAACTCCATTAAAGCCCAAATCTCTCGAAGACTGTATTGACTGTTTCAAATATATCTTCACCAGTAGTTGTTCCTTTTAACAGCCGAAGCGCCAATAATTCTTCTGTGATGTTGAAATCTGCATCAACTCCTCGAAGAAATATTGCTAGTTGTGCTGTATCGGAGGCATCGGTGCTGTCATCCAAAGCAATTGAAAATGCTTTCAATCTAGCAATCTTCCCTTTTAAACTTTTTTTTGATATCATCAGCCATAATTTCTATCCGTCGGACAACAGTACGTCTTGACAAACGAATATTCTCGAAGTATTTTTTCTTTTCAGGACATATTATACGTGCAACATCCAGCAGACATTCTTTGATAAATTCTCCTTCACCAAATGACTTAGAATGCTTAGCGATTTTTCGCTTACCACAAAGCTGGCTTTGACAATGCTGTGGTGCTGCATTCTTTGCTTGTTGAACATTTGCTGCTGTGTATCCAAGTTCTTCTTCAACTTCTGTATTTCATCTTTTCGTAGTTGTCCATCAATTTTTTGGTGATCCGCATGTCTCGAAGTAAAGTATCTCTTCAAGTTGTATACTTTGTTGACAAATACGGATTCTTTGCACAGCAAACATACAGGAAATCCTTTATTCAGAATAAAATAATAATCCTCTGTCCAGTTGTCTTGAAATTGGCGATTCTCTGCATCTACTTTTCTTTTTTTTTGACATAACCCCCCCCCGACACTGTCCCAAATTTATAAGTGATATTCAGAACTGTCAAACAAACTGTCTTCTACACTGCAGGCACTGAACAGAACACAACATCAATGCAGGCACCGAACTGACACGTTGCAACACGTTCACACACGCCCCTAGTCAAAGTGAGAAAGAGATCTTGGTGTGAGAAAACATGGCGTGTTTTGCATAAGTCATATGATGTCAGCTTAATGTGAGTTAGTAGAACACACCATGTTTTTTCCCACCATGGATCAGACAAACTTTGCTAAAATAGATTAGGGCCGGATCAAAAGAAGTAGAGGGCCGGATACGGCCTGCGGGTTGCCCATATGCAGTTTACAGTAATCACAACATAGAAAAATAGGCTGATCGCCTGGTTATGGGAAAGGGCACACCACACATTCAATTTTGGGGAATACCATTCATGCTCACTAAAGACATGAGAGGTTTTGCTACCCTAGATCCTGCAGTTGACCTTACTGGGCAGGTGGAAGTGGACTTATCACTACAGACAAGTTTGTTCAGGAAGTTGTCATCATTTTCGATCTGACTGAGCATAGCCACAGCAAACATTCTCCAATGTAGCAGATTATCTGGTTTCACCGCTTGCACAAACTGGAATTTGTATGCAGAAAGTTCCAGGTGAAAGCAGAGAATATCGTGAATGGTTGATCAGGACATTTCTAGTTCTCTGCCAGCACAAAAGATAGATTTCCTTGGGCTACATGTAAAACTTTCACGAATATAGTCAACATTCTCAACACTTACTGCAGCCTGACTTGCACTCTTCTTATATGGAATGCTGCCCGTTCTCTTAAGCTGTTCTACCCATCACTTAATGGACTTGCCTGAAGGTATCTCACCGCAATATTCCCAGCAGTACCGCCTTTGTACTGTATCTACAGGTTTAAACTTGGCAAAACACACACACACAGCATTCTGTTTTACTGTTGCCATTTTAATGGTTATATGAGGTGCAACTGTTATCAATACTATAAACATCTACAAAAAGCTATATAAAAAAAAAAAAAAATCTTTAAACAGCTCTTTCAAATGACAAAAATTATTCATATATCAGCTCTAGTTTGCACTTAATTGTTTGTAATTTGGTCAACAGTTTACAGATCTCCTGTATAACTTTTCTAAATTTATTTGCCCAACAGTTTACTTTGGCATTCCATTTTTCACATTATATCAATTCATCTGTTCAGTGATATATATATATATATATACATACACACAGTGGAGGTGCCTCCGTAGCCAGGAGGGCAAGAGCAGCAGTGCGTAGCACACACTTCTTGATTAGACTGGGGTTCGAGCCCGTGAGCCACCAAATACGGAGGATGCGGAAAAGGTCAGGGAATGACCACCGCATATCCCCGGAGCAATATGGCCTTAGTTGCTAATGCTCCTAAAAACCAAATAACAACAACACACAGTGGCAGACAAAAAAACTGCATCACCTTAAAAATAAAATTAACTTTTGTAGCGAAACGTATAAAATATTGTACAATTACAGTCATTATTTTGTTGCAAAGCAAAGGCATTGAGTCAGATAATGCTTCTATTGCATCAGACAGTAATTGCAAGATATTAATTACATCAGCTGTTTCTATAAATATGGCATTGGAAGAGTATACACGCTCAGTAGTATCCTGTTTTGCGGAGGTGTAAGCATGGCTTCATATGTTCAGTTGATACCAAGAAATAAAAGTGTAGCTGTTACTCTGTCCTAGGAAAGGCTTTCTATGTGTGCCATCGCTGATAAAATAGGCTGCCACCAGTCAACAGTATCCCAGGTGCTGAAATTAAGATGTGAAACCAGCGATGTGAAGAGAGGACCTGGATCAGGCTGTAAGGAGTGACTACGCCTTCCCAAGATCGATATTTGAAATGGTGCTCCTGATTTGAAACTAGCGCTTCCAATCTAAAACTGGACTTTGAGATGGCCTCTGGTGTTGAAACACGTGCACAAACTATCCAAAGACAGCTTTCGGAATGTGGTCTGCATGCCTGTTGGCCCAAGAAGAAATCTTTGTTGACCCAAAAAATGAGGAAGAAGCAACTTGCTTGGGCTAAATTGCATGTTTCATGGACAAAAGAGCAATGGGACATCGTCATCTTTTCTGACGAGTCGAAATTCAACCTGCATGGCTCATATGAGAAGCGATATGTCAGAAGACGAAAATCGGAGGCATACCATCCTGACTGCATAACACAGACTGTAAAGTTGGTCTGGGGATGCATAACAAGCAAAGGAGTGGGGCATATTAAGTTTATTAATGGAACAATGAATGCAGAAACCTATGCTGTTATCTTGGAGGAGTGCCTGAAACCCGTTATTAGGGATCACCACACAGACGTCCAAAACTGCATTTTTCAACAGGACTCAGCTCCTTGCCACACAGTAAAATTGGTAAGTTTTATGCTATTTAGATTTAATGATGAGTTTGTCTTCTTCTTTCACAAGGTTAAAAACATACTTACACTAATGTTTTCCCTTGTTTTTCTCCCTTAAGGTGCAGTCATACCTCAGAAATGCTGGCATTACAGTGCTGGACTGGCCAGGCAACAGTTCAGATTTGAACCCTATTGAAAATTGTTGGTACATAATGTAGTCTAAAATTGCTCACAAGAAGCCAACAAGTAAGATTCAACTGCAGGAGAGCACTGTAAAAGTGTGGTACCAAGAAATTGGACAACCATATATCCAGAAGTTAATTACTTCTATACCAGATTATTGCAAGGCTTTAATTGCAGCTCGAGGAGGAACAACAAAATATTGAGGACTTATTTTGCTGATTTACGGTACATAATACTATTACGTTAACTTGTCATTTCAGTTTGTACACGTAAATGCAATCAAATGTATGTTGGTTGTCATGATTGTCATTTGCACAAATTCTCATATTTCCATTAATTACACATTTTACCCTTTGGGAAGATATTTATGGCAATTAGGAATATCAGGTGGAATCTCTTTATTGGATTTCATTCACAGAGATATATATCCCATTTAACAAATGCATTTTGAACATTTCTGCAACCCACAATGCAGCACAAAAGACATTATTTGAAAAATTCACAAGTGATGCAGTTCTTTGTTTGCCACTGTATTTATTATAGTTACATTATAGCAACATTTGTCTCTGCTGCTTTGCATGAAACAATACACTATATTTTTGCTAGAGTTTTTTAATTCCACATTTTCATTTATTACATTATGTATTTAATTTTTATATATATAAATCAATATTATACACAAGTGAGCGATGTCTAATTGCAAAGAAATATGCATTTAGTCAAAGCTTAATAAAGAGACGGCACTCACCTCAATAATCCATTGTGGTAATATGAATCAAAAACAGTAGTGAGAGAAATCATTGGTTAAACTAAAAATGGTGTTTAAAAATCGCGATAAGGAAGCATGGTTTAAAAAGAGTAATTGAAAAACTTAGCCTAGAGAAGGAGGGGAGCACCATATCGTCCTCTATTTGTCCGAAATTATCTAAAATTAAAAAAGGATTAAGGCCAATAGTCGAGAACGATGGACTTTCGATGGTTCATCTTAAGTTGGTGATAAAAAGAAGAGCGAAAGGGTTGCTGTAGATCTTAAGTACCCGAAATGTTATACTGGACACATGGTAATTTAATTTGTGTGAGACTTCAAATGGTAGACAAGGTAACTGGAAGTTAACAAGTTAAGCCATAAGTGGCCAAGTCACGGGACATGTGCCTTCTTCCCTCCTAGAAAAAAAAAAAAATAATAATATTAGTATATACCTATGTATTATTTGTATTAATACGTTTGTATTCAGTTTTTAAATTGATCCAGCCAACCGTTGTTACATACAAAATGATCACATCCAAATTGTTTAGTTTAAGACGTCAAGATCGGTGTTGAGATGATACCATTCTATTACGAGGGTTTCCTATAGAAGGAGTTTGTAACTTGAATTTAATTTGACGATGGTTATTGCAGTATCAACTGAGGGGTTGTGGTTATGAGTGAGTACATGTTGAGACAGTTCATAACCGCAACTCCTCAGTTGATACGGCAATAACCATTTTCAAATAAATTCAAGTTACAAACTCCTTCTATATGAAACCATCGTAATAGAATGGTATCATCTCAACACTGATCTTGACATCTTAAACACAAAACTTCCAGTTACCTTGTCTACCATTTGGAATCTCATGCGAATTAAATTATCACATGTCCAGCACAACATTTCGGGTACTTCAGGTCTACAGCAACCCTTTCGCTCTTCTTTTTATCGCCAACTGAAGATGAACCATCGAAAGTCCGTCGTTCGACTATTGGCCTTAATCCTTTTTTAATTTTAATTTCAGACAACTAGATGATGATGATATGGTGCACCCCTCCTCCTCTAGGCTAAGTTTTTCAATTACTCTTTTTAAACCACGCTTCGTTATCGCGATTTTTAAACACCATTTTCAGTTTAACCAATGATTTCTCTCACTACTGTTTTTGATTCATATAACCACAATGGATTATTGAGGTGAGTGCCATCTCTTTATTAAGTTTTGACTAAATGCATATTTCTTGTCATGAACTTCGGCATCTTAAGCTTTTGCTAACCGGCATCCCCCTCCCCCCCATACTTGTCCTTCAACCCATGCACGGTGCTAAGTAGTATAGGTTTTGATACCTTTCGTGTTTGGGGTTTTCATAAAAAAAAAAAAAAAAAAAAAAAAAAACTCTTTTATGGTCTAATTGCAAAGCAATGGCATTAGGGCTACATTTTGGTATTTCCTTATCAGAATACATCTTGGAATTTAAAAAAAAAAAAAAAAAATTATATATATATATATATATATATATAGACACTACTTAAAATTGGAAGAAAAATGAAGGAAACAAAAGATCAGCCATCATAAACTGCATCAGCCAGCATAAATTGCTATAAACTGCAATGTTTTAATTTGTTTTTCTTTATTAGGTCATTAAAATACCATGAATGATCAAGATCATTTTAGAATTCTTACTATTATGTGACCAGTGAAAGAAGAACAATCTAGAGAAATCAGTTTGAAATGGAGTCAATTTTACAATTGTAGGTAAATATAGGGCACTTCATTCTATGAGCAACAGTGTAATGGTTAAATTTATTTATAAGAATTTACTTCACTTATAGGAAATGATTTGTGAAATTGACTCAAATGTTCAATTTAGTCACGTTGCTTTAGCAATCATAAAATTTCTAGATTCATTACATGTGTGACATTATCTCTAGCCATGCAAAAATAGAAACTACAACTGGCATGTGAAACTCATTCAACCTTAAGTATTCATCAGCTATAGGGTTTGTCTTAAATTAAATTAAATTAAATAGAAAGGAAACTGTATGTAAATATATATTTCAACTGCAATGTCCATTTATATTTAATAAGTTAAAAAAAAAAAAAAGTCAAACTATAAGAAGATAAGTAACTAAAATAAAATTAACACTTACAGGGAGCCTTGTGTCAAAAATGACTAATTTGGCACTAGTTGGCATTAACTGGTAACATTTGTAGTTTTTAAAAAATTTGACAAATATCATATCTTCATCTCCACCTGGTATATATGAAAAACAGGGATAACACACACATTACAATTTAGAGAAAATTACATCAGCTAATACAGTATAAGCCCTGTTATCTGGTATACAGGGGAAATGCCAGTGGGACAAGTATTACTCATATAGATGTCTGCACTGTACAATGAAATGCTATCATGTGAATTTACTCTTCTTATTCCTGAAACTTATCAATGATAAGTTTCAGGAATAAGAAAGAAGTCAAATTTTTTTTATCTGTTTTGGAATACCAAAATGAACAGAAGGAATATGGATATAACAATATAAACATACTTGCCCAAGTAACCAACACTTTAAGATGGTGGTTGGGCAAAGGACAGACTTTGGTGACTCTAGTTGTAATTTTTGAAGTAATGTAAATAGTAATACATTATTTCCAACTTTCTAAAAGTTTTTCTACAAGCTTTTAACACAAATTTTGCTGTCTTGGTAAGCATTGCTTTTATTTAATGATTTTTTCAATGTTTAATTACTGAATTCACAGTCTTTGGTCCAGTACCTACCCAGTACAAACTGGGTAGGCAAATTTTAAAATGTACCAGTTGCATGAGCTTTACAGGTGGATGAATACTGGATAACTGGGCTTTTACTGTGTAATAAAAATTAATAATGACAATATTAGTAATAAGTTAAGGAATAATCTGACAACACAATAAATTATATTAAATCTTATACTATATAATATCGGTGTAGATACACCATAGTTTACCCATAAATTTGAACTACGTATGTAGTGTAAAAGGCATCGTTTTAATTGTATCTCAAATTGTGGGTGCCTTCACAATGAGATAGCTGGTATTGCACTACTTCAAATAAATAATGCTTCTCTAGTAGAGAGGACTACTGTTATTTATTTTCAGTGGATACCATCACCCAGACGATGTTTGGCATCTCTCATATTCTCACACTGTGGAAATGACTTCGCAACTGTGAGGGCATGCTGCATTACCAGGGTACCTACCCACTCACTGATGATGAAGCCAAATAGCTTCGAAACGATCGTCTGGGTGGTGGTATCCACTGAAAATAAATAACAGTAGTCTTCTCTACTAGAGAAGCATATTTATTTGAAGTAGTGCAATACCAGCTATCTCGTTGTGAAGGCACCCACAATATGAGATACAATTAAAACAATGCCTTTTACACTACATACGTAGTTCAAATTCATGGGTAAACTATGGTGTATCTACACCGATATTATATAGTTAATTACCTAAACCATAAGAAATTATGCCTTGTGCATCTCATCTTCTAATAAATCTTATGCAAATAAAAATATATATTATTACATTTAGTCATGTTTAAAGAGGTGTCAAAATTAAAATGACTCCAAAGAAGGAATATATGAGTAAAAATACAAGTTGCTTTTAAGGTTCAAGTACAGTAAAAATTTCATAATAATGAAGGCTGAGAAAATTAAAAAAATAATAATAATAATATAGCATAAATTCAAAATTTTTGTGGGGTGTCTTTGTATATTATACTTATCTAATGTTCATGATTTTGATTATTCGTGAGGGGTTTCTCTGCAAGCTTACGTTAAGACTTTCAGCATAGGGGCATTTGAAAAATTTGTGGCCTCTGTACGAAGGGCTTATTTGAGGAGTCTGATAACGTTTCTGAATAGTCCACTTTGCAATCAATACATTTTTTCCACTGATGCTGCAATGCATTAATTCTGGTTGTGAAGATGGTTTTCTCTTTAGCATTCATTAATGCATCGATTGAAGCAATTATATCATTGACTGCGGTAAAATGGCAATTAGGAAATAGATGAAAGGCCACTGGTGCTAGATGTGGTGAATATGGAGGAACGGTCCAATATTTCAAAGCCACACTCATGCAGTGCAGTCATGGCAATGATAGACTTGCAAAAAGGCACGTCCTGGTGGATCAAGACTCCTCTGCTCAGTTTTCCCTCTGCATTTGTCTTCAATGTTTTTACACAAATGCCTCACAAGGTCTGTGTAATATGCACCTGTGACAAAATGGTCTTTCTGAAGGTACTACTAACAACACTGCACCAGCATCCGAAAAAACTGATGCATCACCTTACCAGCAGAAGAAATCTATGTGGCTCTCTTTGAAGGGGAAGAAGAGCTGTGTTTCCAATGTTTGGACTGATTCTTTGTCTCTGAGTGAAAGTGATGAGCCAACATCTCGCTCTCTGGCACTCCCCTCATTGAATGACTCCTCATGTGTGAATATAGATGCAAAATAATCATTCAGTTCGTTAGCTACCTGAGCATGATCATCAATAATCAACTCATCTATGTTAAGTGTTCCAATCTGATTCATCCCTTTCCTTCTAGAGTTTACATAAGTAAAGAACTCTTTGCTGTATTTCTTTGCATCCTTTGCCAAAGATTTCTTGTAATCTGCCTTCGCCTGCCTAACCTCCTTTGTGACTTGATTACAGACTAGTTTATACCTGCCACTGGCTTCTGTGTCACCTGATACTTTATATGCATTCCATATATTCTTCTTCTCAGCCACAACCCTCATTAATTCATCTTACATCCATTTAGGCCTAAACCTTAAACAATATTTATCAGTTGGAATGAAAAGCCTAGTAGCCTCCAAAATTAAGTCCCTGAAGGCTTCCCATTTAAAAAATTTAACGTTGTTAACATCATCAGTTGATCCCACTGTACAGAATTTAAATTGTCTGAGACCACTGTAGTCACCTTTATGAAAGCAAAAGCATTGTGTTCACTGTCACCCAGTGGTTCCTTTATCTGCAAATTCTTAATGCATGAATAATTACTGCTGATAATCAGATCAAGAGTATTACTCCCTCTGGTTGCTTCTCGAACATGTTGCTGTAGAAAACAGTCATCCAATAAATCCATAAAAGTCTTGATAGTGTGCGAGTGACCAATCCACAAGTTCCAGTCAATATCTGGAAAGTTAAAATCTCATTATAAGACATTCTGATTTACTGGTCCACTCTATTTCTCTGCACAATTGCTCATTATACTAATCAGATTCATTAGGCCTATAACACACACCTACTCTCATTTTTCCTTTGCCAGTGCTTATTCTAATAGAAGTAGTGCAAGAATCACTTTTGCCTCTGCCTGCAGCCACTGTTAACCTTTTTAGTCAGTGTATTCCCCCAAGCTAGCAGTTTTTTTACCCACCTAACACTGTCTCGATAGCATCAGCAAATATTCTTGCACCCTTTCTATTTAAGTGTACCCCATCCCTGTAGAAGCAGTCTCTCCTGTCAACAAGCACAGACCAGGCTGAAAAAAAATTCTATCCCTTGAAACTTGCACAATCTCTCCAGGGCTGAATTGATTGACAAGGCTTTCATCATATACTCCCTCCTATTGTGTGTCTGGGCAGAATTGCAGACACTTTCACATTCAACCCTAACTCGCGACTCTTTTTTTTTTAACATTGACCTGTACTTGTTAAGTAAATCTGCAGATCTCTTACTCTTAATGTTATTGGTTCCAACGTGTGCAACAGCATCACCTTTTGTGCCCTTAAAAGATGATATCTGCTCTACAACGTCATAAACTTTTGCCCCTGACAGACATACCCTGGTCCTGTTCCACCTATCCTTCTTGCATAGTATATTCCCGTCTCCCTGACAATAGAGTCACCAACAATAACTAGTTCCTTTGGGACCAGCGCATTCTGCTTTGGAGATTGCCTCTGTTTTGCCTGATGCACAGGAGTGAGCTCTGTCATTGAGCAGGGCAGCTGAGAGCATGATGGGTCCCTCATATTAATTTCTTTTAGGGCATTTATCCTACACCTCAAGCTCTCAGACTCCCATCAGAATGCTGAGTTGGTGCCTAATTTCTTGACACTCTACACACCTAACACACACAAAGGCATCCTCCTTGGCTAGATCATGTCCTGTTTTAGAAAGGTCAGCAAACATTTCACATTTCGCACATTTTTTGAGACTGATGCATTGGAGAATCACCCCCTTCGTTTCTCCCCCGAGTCATAACACTCTCGCTAGTCTGTGATCTTTGCTTCGCAGCTCTAGTCTGGGTCATGATTTCCATTTAAATACAATTTAATTAACAATGAATTTTAATAAATTTAATATTATTTTTGATTAATTGATAATAATATTATAATAAGCTAACAGATTCCTAATACAGTGCTTCATATTATGCTATATAGTTTTACTTTATACCTTAAGCAATTTCTTATCAACTACAATATGGCGGCTAGTTCAACCATATTGGCGCCAACACCGGGAATCTTAACTTTCAAAAATCGCTGGTTAAATTCAAAATAAGAAGCTATCGAATGCTACTAAACCTATTTAATATCTATGTAAAACACAATGTACTATGTTAATTAATGAAGAATACGGTAAAAATTTAAAAATACTTATCTCTTTATAGCAGCCAAAAATCAACCAACACGTCACACACAATCAAATGCTTTGGAAATGTCAAGAGTAACTGCTGGCTTTACTTTGGAAAGAGCAGAGGGCTGATAACCAGAGGGGAGGAACTGGTTGGATAAAGAAAATTTCCATGCAGAAAGAAAAACACCAGTTGAATAAGAGAGTATAAAAAGGTGACATTTACAGGAGCAAGCTGCAGAGCACAAGTCTTGAGAAGAAATGGAAAAATGACAACAGAAACAGGAGACATCTTAATGTCCTCCTTGTGTCAGAAGATCATAAGAGGCATTGAGTGGAATGTGTATGGTATGGTATTTGTCAAATAGATAGCCTCCCGGGCTTCTGTCCATATGCTATTTGTTCAAATGCAGTAATTTTCTGAACCTTATCCAGTTAGAATTTATAACAACAACAAAGGAGATAATAGATGAAACTACCTTTGGCCTCGTGGTGAGGACAGTGTCTGCACCCTCATCACGAGGAGGTAGAAAGCCCCATCTAGGAAATCTTACTGACGTGCCGTCAGAAAAATCATAACAAAATAATTCAAGGATTATAACACATAACAAGGGACTTATGCCATTTAACATTGTCTATTTATGGTCACATCAACCATCAAAATGTAGTATCAAGACTCTCCTGATAACAAAAATTATTACAGTGACAAAAGGGAAGCATGCACTCGAGTGGGCCTCTGGCACACAATACAGAAATATATAAGGCTGATCTCAACTCCACAGCCATTTGCGGATGAGCTAACATTCCAAAATATTAGCTGCATCGTTCCTAATAACTTGCTGACAGAGTGCCCTACAAGCAAGGTGCAGAGCACAGGTCTTGAGAATAAATGGAAAAATGCCAACAGAAACAGGAGACTTATTGGTATTAAGATTGGACAGCTTAATGTTTTCCTTGTGTCAGAAGATTTTAAGGTAACTAAGAGTAGCAACAAGGGCATGTATACTTGCATGTACACCAATGATAGGAGTATAGTTAATAAATTTGATGAGCTTGAAGTGCTAGTCAAGACATCAAAGGCAGATATTGTTGGGATATCAGAGACATGGTGTCACATAGACATAAGCAGTGCAGAACTGGAATTTGGGAAGTACAATGTGTACAGAAAAGATAGACAGGACAGGAAGGGAGAAGGGGTTATGCTGTTAGCTAAGAAACACAAAATCTAAGGAAGTGCATCCAATTGATGTTGGTGGACAATGCAATGTTCAGTCTGTTTGGTGTGACATAAGCACTGGGAAAGGAAAAATGAGACTAGGTGTGTGTTATAGGCCTAATGAATCTGATGAGTATAATGAGCAATTGTGAAGAGAAATAGAGTGAGCCAGTAAATTACTGTCTTATAATGGGGGATTTTAATTTCCCGGATATTGACTGGAATTTGTGGGTTGGTCAATCGCACACTAGCAAGGCTTTTGTGGATTTATTGGACGATTGTTTTCTACAGCAATCGAGAGGTAACTAGAGGGAGTAATACTCTTGATCTAATTATCAGTAGTGATTCTTCATGCATCAAGAATCTGCATATTAAGGAACCACTAGGTCGCAGTGATCACAGTGTGCTAAAATGGGATTTACTCAAAGAGGTAACTACCATAAAGGGTAAAGGGAAGGGTTTTTGCTTTCATAAAGGATACTACAGTGGTCTCAGATGGTATTTAAATTCTATATGGTGGAACCAACTGATGATGTTACCAACAACAAATTCAAAATGGGAAGCATTCCAAGAATTAATCTTGGCAGCTACTAGGCTTTTCATACCAACAAAGAAATATTGTTCAAGATTTAGGCCTAAATGGATGTCAGATGAACTAATTAGACATGTGACAGAGAAGAAAAATGCATGGGATACATATAAATTAACATGTGACACAGTAGCCTATGATAGATATAAGCTGGTCTATAACCAAGTTACAAAGGAGGTTAGGCAGGCAAAGGCAGATTACGAGAAAGCTTTGGCAAAGGATGCAAAGAAAAACAGCAAAGAGTTCTTTACTTATGTAAATTCTAGAAAGAAGGGGATGAATCAGATTGGGCCACTTGATGATCCTGCTCAGGTAGCTAACAAACTAAATGAATATTCTGCATTGACATTCACACATGAGGAGTTATTCAGGGAGGGGAATGCCAGAGGTGTATTCAACTCTGGCAGTAAGCTAGATAATCTTGTACTAACTGAGAGTAAAGTGGAGGAGAAATTGTTGAAGATAAACACAAGAAAGGCATGTGGGGTGGATGGAATCTATCCAGTTATATTAAAGAAGGTGGCAAAGAAAGTAAGCAAACCCTTAGCCATAATTATAAGAGCTTCCCTGGACTCAGGAGAGGTACCCATGGACTGGAGATGTGCAAATGTGACCCCAATCCACAAAGGAGGATCAAAGGGAGAAACTGGTAATTACAGACGTGTTAGCTTAACTTCTGTTCCAGGGAAATTAATGGAGGCACTGGTTAAAGAAACATTGCAGGATCATCTAGATAAGACTTCAGTTATAGCTCAGACACAGCATGCGTTTGTTAAGGGGAAGTCTTGTCTGACTAATTTGATTGGATACTATGATGTAGTCACAAAGGAACTGGATGCAAAGAATAACTCTGATATCATATATTTGGATCTTAGAAAAGCCTTTGATACTGTTGCACATGGAAGACTGCTGCACAAATTGGAGCAGTGTGGCATTGGAGGCAAATTGTTGCTATGGATAAAGGGATGGTCGAATGGTAATCAATAGTCACTGCTCTTTGTGGACTAATATTATTTGTGGATCCTTCAGGGTTCAGTGGACTAATATTATTTGTGGAGTCCTTCAGGGTTCAGTGTTGGGTCCATTGTTGTTTTTTGTATTTATAAATGATACTGATGATGGTATATCAGGCTTAATGTCCAAGTTTGCAGACAATACGAAGGTTGGCAGGGTTGTTAATGACACTAATGACAGCACACTACTGCAACAGGATCAAGAAAAGTTGAGCGGATGGGTTGAGAGGTGGCAAATGTAGTTTAACATTGACAAATGTAAAGTACTACATATGGGAAGCAGTAATCCCAGAGCAACATATCAACTCTATGGTACCACACTGACAGTGGTAGAGAATTAAAAGGACCCTGGGGTAATTGTGCAGCATATATGAAGTTTTCTGACAGTGCAGATGGTCTGCAAGAGTAGCTCATGGTGTCTTGTCAATGATATACAGGAATTTTTCTAGCAGGGATAAGGAGGTGATTATCCCTTTTTAGAAGGCAATGATCAGGCCACACCTTGAGTACTGTATACAGGTCTGGAGGCCTCATTTTAAGAAGGATGTAGAGCTGTTGGAATGAGTACAGAGAAGGGCAACAAGATAAGTGAATGGAACAAAGGGTTGCTCTTACGAAGAAAGGCTTAAGTTTTGCAAATTACAGTGTCTGGAGACTAGGCACCTGTGAAATGATCTGATTGAGGTGTATAAGGCCTTGAATGGTTTGAGCATGCTCAATGCGGATGGGATTCTTCCTCTTGCTCAGAATAATCACCTGAGAGGGCATAAATTCAAATTGAGGAAAGACAGATGTAGGATAGATGTGCAGAAGTTTGCCTTTAGCCAGCGGGTAGTTGGTTGGTGGAACAGACTTCCATCCTTTGTTATGGAAGTTGATAGCCTAAATAAATTTAAGGCTGAGTTGGACAGGTATGAGTAGGACAGGTTTGGATCGAACAGAGGGGTGAAATGGGAGCAGTTTTTTATTTTATTTTATTTTATTTTTTTGGCTGATGCTATATAAGCTTGCTTTCTTGCATCGTGTGCCTTTGCTAATGCCAAAGATCACAGGACAATTGAGTGGAAGGTGTATGGTATAGTATGGCAGAAGGCAAGTTACCATGTACATCAATGTAACAGTAAGGGAAAAAAAAATTGAGATATTAGTAGAACAAAGATCAGTAACATAAGCCAAATATCACCAGTGAATTAATTGACAGAATCTATATTGATGATTGTTAATAAGATGAAAAGTTTAAAATTCACCAGGTTTGTTACTCTCCAAATGTTTGAGGTAAGTGAAATAAGATGATAATCACAGCAACAGTCCACCCGCTTTAAGAATTGCTGGGATACGGGTAAAATTTCTATGCAGAAAGAAAACATTAGAGAAATAAAGAGTGTTAAAAAATAAGCACTAAACAAGAGTTAGCTCTGGATTGCACGTTTTAAGAACAACTGAAGAAATGCCACTTATACTTAAAACCTGTGCTCAGGACCTGCACCATTCTTTGAATGACAATTGCTTTGGATTCTTTAATGTCTTTCTGTCAGAAAACTAGGGAAGAAACTTAATTAAAACATTGTATGGTAAGAAAAGGTTTACAGAGATTATAAATTCAAAAATCAGAGGAAGAGTAAGATGCTGATAAGTCAGCTTTATCATTCAATAAAGATGCAAAAAAAAAACCATCAGGATATTAGCATCAGTAGTGGGAAATGATACAAGAAAGCAAGCTTATACAGCATAATCCAAAACAAAAACACATTTCACCTATCCATTCCCAATGATAGTTTGTCTAGCTTCCTTGAATTTATTTAAGCTATCAACTTCCACAATAACAGATGGAAGTTTGTTCTAGGAATCAACCACCTGCTGGATAAAGGCAAACTTCCACACATCTGTCCTTCCTCAATTTGAATTTATGGCCCCTCATGTGCATAGTCTGAGCAAGAGGAAGAATCCTATCAGCACTAAGATTGCTCAATCCATTCAAAGCCTTAAACACCTCAATCAGATTACCTTGCAGGTGCCTAGTCTCCAGTTGAAAAATTTTATGCCCGTGAGCAGGTGGTGCATAAAATTCAAAAATAATTAGTAAGAAGAAACCTGGAAATCATGGAATTTTCATTTAAGAGAGTTTTTTTATAACTGAAAAAAATAATCATAACAAAAAAAAAAAAAAAAAAAACCATACCCTTTATTAAAAATATGCTGTGTAAGAAAAACAGAATATCAACTTCAGATAAACCATTTCGTTTTCACATTATCGTAATAAAAGTTAAATTTAAATGATCACAAGGCGGTTATGCTTCATCATAAATGACAGCTCAATCAATAAGATTTATGCCATAATAGATTGCTGCATGCAGTTTCTGCTGTTATGTTCTACAGTTTTGTATGACATCGAATAAGGTACAAATTTCAAAATGTTTCATGTGTTAAGAGAGGACACTTTGGAATTTGCCATTCTAAAAATTTCAGGTGACAAGGTAACCCGGCATTCCAGATTTGTTAACAAGATGGAAGGTTTTAAGATAGTGTAAGAGTTGGCAGATGATGGAATTCTCCATTACTTTGGAAAGAGTTGAGATAAATGCAATAGGATGATAACAGAAGGAAGAGATTTCTCATCCTTTTCACTCTTCTGCTTTAGTAATACAAGTGGTTTTAAATCTATTTCTGTAATATTACTGTTTACAAACCAATTAAGTGTTCTTCCAATGTAACTTTTGTAGATAGCTTTTTTTAAGCTAACTTGAACATTGTCATAATATTTAAAGGCATATACAATGCTTTTGTGCTGAAAACAGATTTCATCAGAATAGACATGGATATGAACTAGCCATTATTTTGGAAATAAACCACATTAAAAACAGTATAAAGAGGTTATGTGGTTGTTTTGGGATACCTTATTCCAAAATAAGACTGGGATCCTTGACAAATGAATTAGCATGACAAAGTGATCAGTGTACTAAATGATTTGGCTTCAGTTTTAATGTGGCACATCAGCTTCCATGGCTATAGTGCACCAGTATCCAGGGTGTTTTACTAAATAAATCTCAGCAATTTATATCTGCATCTCTTAATTATTCAATAACTTATCTGAAATATCAAATAATAAAGCAGAAATATTAAAACAGACTTGTATTAACTTCAGGTGCCAACTGAATGACATAGCATCAATCGTTGGAAACCAGGAAAATACACAAATAAAAAAAATATTTCTTAAGCAGGCCATAGTGTGCTGCTGTTTTAATATTCTTCAAAAATGGACTTACCTAAGTCTTCTATATCAATCCTACCATGCAATGGATCAGAACCTTGGAGCTAAATGTGGAAATATATGAGTAACATTTAGCTATTTATTATTTAGTATTTATTAGTATACAATAATTCAAATTGCAAGTACCATGAAAAGCAGCATGTCAAAATATAAATGGCAGTAATAAAGTGTGGCTTATAGACTAGTCTATTCGCAGTATAAGAAAGACACTTTCACAATTCAAGAACACTGCTACATCTACACAGAAGTGAAGTGACTCTAAACTAGCTACCAGCAAATTGTGTCCTATACAAACCATGAAATTAGTGCCCCCCCCCCTCAAAATCTCAGATTACAAGAAATTGCTGGCAGAGAGAGAGAGAGCAAAGAGTGGGGATAAGGAATTCTTCACATAAATAAATGCAAAGAAGAGAAGGGCAAACAAGACTGGACCCTTATATAATGTACGTGGGATAGTATTAGATACCCCAGCTAAAGTTTCAGATGAACTTAACAGTTACTTTGTATCGATATTTAAGAAAAACCTTTTGTGTCAATGGGAGTGAAGTTGAAAAAAATTTAATTAATGATTTTGAAATTTCAAGTTTATTTAATGAAAAAAACTTTTGACCTACAGGCCAGTAAGACTAATTGGGTTGAGGGCATATATCCTATAATGTTAAGGGGGTGACAAGTGAGTCCACTGAAATATTGAGGCTAATTATAAGAGCATCACTGGACTGGGGAGTGATTCTGTTGGATTGGAAAAGTGCCAATATATCTCCAATGGGATCCTGAAAAGTTGTCCCTCACATTTCGCCCTCCGCATTTCGCCCCCAGTAGATAATGAATAGGCTATAGAAATGTAAATAATACACCTAATTTTTTATTAATTCTAATTTATTTTGTTTTAATAGAATGAATCAATCAAAGGTAATCAAATCAAAGGTAATCAATCATAGAATAAATGCACATTATTATTGTTTAAAACTCGAAGTTGTATGCAATGCCTCTAAGGTAATCAATCACATTACAATATTGAAAATCTTGGACTATTCTTTTGATTCTAGCAGAAATTGCAGCATACTTCTTGTTCCATCAGAAAACCACTCCTGGCTACGCGCCAATAACTGAAGATTGTTACTAGTGGAAAAAATAAGCATGCGACCCGGAAGAAGTTCGTCCTGAGAACCATACATTAAAAACTGTTTAATAGATTTGATAACTGAGAGCTATTAAGGGCTCGATAATTCCTATATTCTATTATATTATAAATCAACAGGGATTACCTTTATTTTAGATATAGGAAGCTTCTTTTCCAACTCTCCTAGTCCAACTCGCTAATAATTCTTGAGGATGGCGATATCAATTTTGCAAAATAGGTGGGACATCTTCCCCACTGTCAGAACCATAGTGTTCAGACCGTGCGGTCTCAACAATGAGCGCTCAAGACTTCTGTCTTCAAACACCATACCTCTGGCAGCAAGGAAACCATTACGTGGATTGGCATAAAATTAGACTTTTAAAGGTCTAATCTGTTTAATAAATATGGACCGATTATTTCTTTTGGTCCTGTAGCTGGACTTTAGAGTTAAATTTAGGGGTCTACTCTATCTACTGGGGGCAAAATGTTCCGGGGGCGAAATGTGGGGAGCAAAATGCGGAGGGCCACTTTTGCGCAAACCATCTCCAATATAAATATATTTTTTTAATTTATTTATGAAAACCTCAAACACGAAAGGTGTCAAAACCTATAGTACTTAGTACCATGCATGGGTTGAAGGAGAAGTATGGGAGGAGGGGGCGGGATGCCGGAAACTTTGCTCTAGAGACTAAACATGGGTTTCACCACTTCAAGCCTCCAATAAGCAAAGTGGTGGTATTTCACCAATTGATGAAAGTCATCTACCACCTAAATGGCATTAGGGGTAAGGTACTACAGCATATAAAGGGATGCTAGGTAAGTAACAGGCAACAAAGTATAAGGGTGAAGTGGGAAATTACTGGCCAGTCAGTCTAACTTCAGTAGTAGGGAAAATCATGGAGTCAAGGGTGAAATTCAGGATAATTTAGATAGAAATGTAATTCTGAAGGATACTCAGCATGGTTTTGTAAAGGGAAAATCATGTATAATTAATCTGGTTAGCTATTTTGACAGGGTCACTGAAGAACTGGACTTAGGAAATAATTTTGACATAGCTTATTTGGATTTCAGCAAACCATTTGACTCAGTGCCACATGAACAGTTACTGTACAAGCTGGAATAGGTTGGAATCACAGGGAAAATCTTTAGATGGATACCTGGATGCCTTCAGGGCAGGAGGCAGAGGGTTGTGATAAATGGTTATTCCTCAGATTGGGTTGATGTAAGAAGTGGGGTTCCCCAAGAATAGGTATTAGTACCACTGTTGTTTTTGATTTTTATAAATGACATTGATGAAGGAAAAGAGGGCATGATGTAAAGATTAGTAGAGTAGTTAATGGTCACAGGCATGCATTCCTGAAGTCTGACCTAGACGGGCTTCAGGAATCGTCACAAAAATGGCAGCTATGCTTTAATCCAGCAAGGTATAAGGTATTACACCTGGGGAACAGTAACCTCAAAATAGTTTATACACTTGGTGGAGTTGAACTAAGGCAAGTAATGGAGGAAAGGGACTTGGGTGCTATGATACGGTCAGACATGAAGTTCTCCGAGCATTGTAGACAGGTTGCAAGGAAGGCCCATCGTGTCCTATCGATGATTTATCGAACAATTGCTAGTAAAGATAAGGACATCATAATCCCATTATATAAGGCTACTGTTAGACCACACTTGGAATACTGTGTTCGAGTATAGAGACTGCACCTTTTGCTTTCATAAAGGTGACTATGGTGGTGTGAGACAGTTTTTAAATTCTATACTGTGGGACCAACTGATGATGTTACCAGCAGCAAATTCTAAATGGGAAGCATTCAAAGAATTAATCTTGGAAGCTACTAGGCTTTTCATACCAACTAAGAAATACTGTTGAAGGTTTAGGCCTAAATGGATGTCAGATGAACTAATGAGACATGTGGCAGATAAGAAAAATGCATGGGATACATATAAATTAACAGGTGACACAGAAGCCTATGGTAGATTTAAGCTGGTTTATAATCAAGTTATAAACGACATTTGTCAGGCAAAGGCAGATTACAAGAAATCTTTGGCAAAGGATGCAAAGAAAAACAGCAAAGAGTTGTTTACTTATGTAAACTCTAGAAGGAAGAGGATGAATCAGATTAGTCCACTTGATATCAATGGTTCAACTACTGATGATCCTGCTCAGGTAGCTAGAAAACTTATTGAGTGTTTTGCATCTACTTTTACACTTGAGGAATGAGGAGTTATTCAGGGAGGAGAATGCCAGAGGTGTATTAAACTCTGGCAGTGAGCTAAATGATTTTGTAATAAATGAGAACCAAGCAGAGAAGAAATCGTTGAAGTTAAACATAAGGAAGGCACCTGGGGTGGATGAGATCCATCTAGTTATATTAATGGAGGCAGCAAAGGAAGTAAGAAAACCCTTAGCCATAATTATGAGAGTTTCCTTGGATTCAGGGGAGGTACCCATGGAATGGAGATGTGCAAATGTGACCCCAATTCACAAAGAAAGATCAAAGGGTGACATAAGTAATTAGACTTGTTAGTTTAACTTCTGTTCCTGGGAAATTAATGGAGACACTGGTCAAAGAAGCATTGTAGGATCATCTCAACAAGACCTGAATTATAGTTCAGACACACCATGGGTTCGTTAAGGGGAAGTCTGGTATGACCAATTTGATTGGATACTATGATGTAGTCACAAAGGAACTGGAGGCAAAAAATAATTTTGATATCATATACTTTTTATTAGTGTTATTAGTGGAGTCTGCCAGGGTTCAGTCCATTGTTGTTTTCTGTATTTATTAATGATATTGATGATGGTATATCAGGCTTAATGTCTAAGTTTTCAGATGATACAAAGGTTGGCAGGATTGTTAATGACACTAACGACAGTACGTTATTGCAATAGGATCTAGAAAAGTTAAGCAGATGTGCTGAGAGGTGGCAATTGAAGTTTAACATTGACAAATGTAAAGTACTTGCATATGGGTATCAGTAATCCCAGAGTAACATTCAACTGTGTGTGGTAGTACACTCAGGGTAGTAGAGAGTGAAAAGGACATGGGGGTAATTGTGCAGACAGATATGAAGTTTTCTGAGCAGTGCAGATAGTCTGCAAGAGTAGCTCATGGTGCCTTGTCAATGATATACAGTAAGACCCCCCGTATCTGCTGGGGATATGTTCCAAGACCTACAGTGCATGGTTGAAACCGCAAATATAAGCAAATACCTGCTGACCCCATATCTAACGTGATTTTCTTGAACAAACATATAATAAAGTTTAATTGATAAATGAAACACACAGTAAGACACTACCAACATTAAATACGGTAATAATAAAGTACAGCAGACTCTCAATTTACCGGGATTGGATTAACTGGGACACTTCACGCCTCCAAAATTTAAAATAATAATAATAAAAAAAAAAAAAAAGACCAGAAATAAACTTCAAGTAATAACTAGAATAGGTATAAACAAATATTTTGCAAGTTGTAGATAAGCAACAAGAACCAGCATTATAAGTCATCATTGGGAGATTAGTGTACTTATTATCTTGGAGTCTCCGGGGGGGGGGGGGGGGGGGGGGGGGGGGGGAAGATCAAATGTTTAGTTTGTTTTAGTGCATTGCATCAATTGTGTTCTATCACGCCACAAAAGGTCAAATTTTGTTTCGTTATTTATATCAGGAATGTCGGAACTTTTTTTTTTTTTTTTTTATATAGTACCTTTTTTTTTTTTGTTGTTGTTTAGAAATCGCAAAAATGGGCAAATGCAAGAGTTGTGCTTTCAAATTAAACAAAAACCTGAAATTATTCAAAAGTCTGAAAACGCTGCATCCGTTAAATCTCTAAAGAACTATTATAATGTTGGTGACTAAACCATATGCAACATTGTAAAAAATGAAGGGAAGCTATTTGATTTAAAATCAACATTGTAAAAAATAAAGGGAAGCATTGTACTGGACACGCGAGTAGTACATGTTGAGTTTTTTCATTTATTTTTCGTGGTTAACCGCAGGTACCTGAAGCAGCAGATATGCGGGCACAACTGTACAGTAATTTTTCTAGCAGGGCTAAGTAAGTGATTATCACCTTGTATAAAGCAATGGTCAGGCCACAACTATAGTACTCTATACAGGTCTGGAGGCCTCATTTTAGGAAGGATGTAGAGCTGCTGGAATGAGTACAGAAAAGGGCAACAAGATTAGTGAATGGAACAAAGGGTTGCTCTTACAAAGAAAGGCTTAAGTTTTGCAAATTACAGTGTCTGAAGACTAGGCACAGGCAAGGTGATCCGAATGAGGTGTATAAGGCCTTGAATGGTTTGAGCAAGCTGATGGGATTCTTCCTCTTGCCCAAATTAATTGCCTGAGGGGACATAAATTCAAATTGAGGGAAGACAGTTGTAGAATAGATGTGCAAAAATTTGCCTTTAGCCAGCAGGTGGTTGATTTCTGGAACAAACTTCCATCCATCATTGTAGGTTGTTGTTGTTTGGGAGCATTAGCAACTAAGGCCATATTGCTCCGGGAATATGCGGTAGTCATTCCCTGACCTTTCCGCATCCTCCGTATTTTGTGGTGACGTGCTCGAATCCTGGTCTAATCAAGAAGCGTGTGCTACGCACTGCTGCTCCTTCCCACCTGGATCATTGTAGGACAGCTTAAATAAATTCAAGGCAGAACTAGACAAACATTTGGTGCAAATGGATGGGTGAAATGGGAAGGGTTTTTTTTTTTTTTTTTTTGGCTGATGCTGTATAAGCTTGCTTTCTTGCATCATATGCCTCTACTAATGCTAATGTAGTTTGACTGCATTTTCCCTGGTATCTTTTTTTCCATTTGAGAAATATATTGGTGGAACCTTTCACCATGGTTTCCTGAAAACTTGAGCATGGTCTCCCAAGTTTTCAGGAAAAAAAGTCTAAATGGGAATTTAGGAAATGAAGCTTTGACTACATTTTGCAGCCCAACAAACTGTATGCTAAAATAAGCTCATCTCCAATTTCACTGTAATTTTCTCATTGCCTTAAATGTTCTGGCAGGCACTTTCAAATGTCTTCCAGTCTCTTATTTCTGTAGCATTTAATTTTTTAATGAATTCCTCATCATGGAATAGAAAGTTTGAGTTGAGGACCCACAAAAATTTCCTCTTTTATCTTGGCCTCACTGGTTTGAAGAAACGTTTTCCTCAAACAGGAAAATCCATCACCTTTTTTGGCCATCGCCTTCACAAATATATATATTTGTGAAGGTATACATTTGTGAAATATATATATATATATATATATATATACAGGCATACCTCGGTTAACGTTACCTCTGATAACGAAGCTTCGATATAACGAAGTCCGCAATTTCAAGCCCCATTTAATATAAAAAAAAAAATATTCCAGTTTAATCACCTGAAATCTAAACAAACTGAAGAAATTACGGAAACCTTTTGGGCTTCTTGTGGTTGGTTCGAGAAATTTAAAAAAACGGGCCAGGATTCATAGTGTAAAATTAACAGGAGAAGCTGCAAATACGTTTCCAGAAAAACTAAAGGAAATAATTGAACGTGAAAATTTTCCACCAAATTTGGTGTTCAGTGTTGACGAAAGCGGTTTGTTCTGGAAACGGCTACCAACAAAAAGCTTCATTTCTATTGAAGAAAAATCAGCTGCTGGGTTCAAAGCAGCCAAAGACCGTTTAACGTTACTCGTTGGATCAAATGCCTCTGGCGATTATAAATTAAAATTGTTATTAGTTTACCATTCAGAAAATCCGAGGGCGTTAAAAGGTAACATAAAAATGAATTTACCTGGAATATGGAAAGCAAATAGAAAAGCGTGGGTTACCAAGGAGTTATTTACTGATTGGTTTGTTAACCGTTTTTGTCCTGAAGTAAAACGGTATTGTCAAAAAAAACAACTTTGAAGAAAAAGCTCTTTTGTTGTTAGACAATGCTCCGGGATCTTAACACGTTGGACACATGCATTCCTGTCAAAGTTGTGTTTCTTCCAGCAAACACAACTTCCCTGATTCAACCACTGGATCAGGGAGTAATAGCATCATTCAAAGCTTATTATCTGCGTCGAACATTAAACAATTTAACTGAACTAGAGGATAAAGAGGAAATGACAGTTAAAACTTTTTGGAAAAACTACACCATTAAAAACGCAATTGAAAACATTGATAGTTCTTGGAAAGAAGTCACTAAGAAATGCTTAAATGGAGTTTAGTGCAAAATATGGCCAGACGTTGTACTAGAAGAAGAAAATAACATCCAAGAAATTAGAAATGAAGTTATCCAGATGGCTCAATCAATAGGTTTCGAAAATGTAGATGAAGAGGATGTTAGAAATTTATTGAATGCAGAAGATGGTTTTTCAATGGAAGATTTAGAAAACCTTGTTAGCAACGAAGACAAAGATAATGAAGACGAAGTTAAAGAAGTTCCTGCCGAAAAAGTGTTAACAACCAAAGATTTAAAAAGGTGCTTAAATGACATTGAAAACGTTTTAAATTTTTTTAGTGAAAATGATCCTGATTTAGGAAGAAGTGTTATTGTTAAGCGATCAGTGTTAAATGCAATAACTCCGTATAGGAAATTGTTAAATGAAAGAGAAAAAAGCATAAGTAATCAACTTTAGACTCATATTTTAAAATGTGATTTCACTTTGTATGTAAGTTGACTGTTTATTTAATAAAAGTTTTCTTTGTTCGAAAAAAAAGCTTTTCATTTTCTTTACGTAGGAACGTATCCCTATTCTGGCCATAGTATTTTTACCTCTGAAAACGAAGTTTCGCTTAACGAAGTAATTTCGTGGAACGCATCCTATTCGTTATTCGAGGTAGGCCTGTATATATATATATTTTTTTTTTTTTTTTTTTTTTTTATAAATCAAACCTAGCCTGATGTACAGTGGAGGTAAATAGATTTTTGACTTATCCACCAAAGGAGAATATGCTACATTTTTCTGGCCTGGTGTAGTTTCTGAACGGTCAGGCCATTTTTTTTTTTCACTCCATAGTGGCAACCTACGATATCCCACATGCATAAAAAGCAGCAGTATTAGTAACGGCCGCATGGTGCAAGAAGGCCTATGGCTTATGCTGTACCACCTGCAAAAAAAAAAAAAAAATCCGAACAAAACAATGATAAATAAATAAATAATTAATAAAAAAAAAAAAAGGAAATTAAACCTATCATCCTATGCGCTTCCCTTACCCAAAAGTACTATCCAGATGACCTTTGAATTTCCCCAAACTGTCGGCCTCTACCACCCATGAAGGCAACTTATTCCAGTAATTTATAACTCGCTGGCTAAAATAAAACTTCCTGCAGTCCAATCTAAACATTTCCCCCCGTAACTTGAATTAGCATTAACATTAGCATAGGCATTTGATGCAAGAAAGCAAGCTTATGCAGCATCAGCCAAAAAAAAAAAAAAAAAACACCCACTTCCACTTCACCCCTCTGTTCATTCAAAATACCTGTCCAGCTGAGCCTTAAACTTATTTAGGCTATCAACCTCCACGACAAGGGATGGAAGTCTGTTCCACCAACCAACCACCCGCTGGCTAAAGGCAAATTTCCGTACGTCTATCCTACATCTGTCTTTCCTCAATTTGAATTTATGTCCTCTCAGGTGATTATTCTGAGCTAAAGGAAGAATCCCATCAGCATTGAGCATGCTCAAACCATTCAAGGCTTTATACACCTCTATCAGATCACCTCGCTGGTGCCTAGTCTCCAGACACTGTAATTTGCAAAACTTAAGCCTTTCTTCGTAAGAGCACCCCTTTGTTCCATTCACTAATCTTGTTGCCCTTCTCTGTACTCGTTCCAGCAGCTCTACATCCTTCTTGAAATGAGGCCTCCAGACCTGTATACAGTACTCTAGGTGTGGCCTGACCATTGCCTTATACAAGGGAATAATCACCTCCTTATCCCTGCTGGAAAAATTCCTATATATCATTGACAATACTCCATGAGCTACTCTTGCAGCCCGTCTGCACTACTCAGAGAACTTCATATCTGCCTGCACAACCACCCCCAAGTCCCTTTCATTCTCTACCACTGTCAGTGTAGTACCACAGAGTTGATACGTTGCTCTGGGGTTGCTGTTTCCCATATGTAGTACTTTACATTTGTCAATGTTAAACTTCATTTGCCACCTCTCAGTCCATCTCCTCAACCTTTCCAGATCCTGTTGCAGCAGCATAGTGTCAGTAGTGTCCTTGACAACCCTGCCAACCTTTGTATCGTCTGCAAACTTGGACATTAAGCTTGATATACCATCATCAATATCATTTATAAATACAGAAAACAATAATGGACCCCACACTGAGCCCTGAGGGACTCCACTAATAACATTAGTCCACGATGAGCAGTGTCCATTGATTACCACTCTCTGTCTTCTCCCCCTCAACCACCCCTTTATCCATAGCAGCAATTTGCCTCCAATGTCACACTGCTCCAATTTGTGTAGCAGTTTTCCATGTGCAACAGTATCAAAAGCCTTTCTAAGATCCAAGTATATAATGTCAAAGCTATTCCCTGCATCCAGTTCTTTTGTGACTGCATCATAGTATCCAATCAAATTGGTCAGGCAAGACTTCCCCTTAACAAAACCATGCTATGTCCGAGTTATAACTGAAGTCTTGTCTAAATGATCCTGCAGTGCTTCTTTAACCAGTGCCTCCATTAATTTTCCTGGAACAGAAGTTAAGCTCACAGGTCTATAATTACTTGTGTCAGCCTTTGATCCTCCTTTGTGAATTGGGGTCACATTTGCACATTTCCAGTCTATGGGTACCTCCCCTGAGTCCAAGGAAGCTCTCATAATTATGGCTTAGGGTTTGCTTACTTCCTTTGCTGCCTCCTTTAATATAACTGGATAGATCCCATCCACCCCGGGTGCCTTTCTTGTGTTTATCTTCAACAATTTCTCCTCCACTTTACTCCCAGTTATTTCAAGATTCTGTAGCTTACTTCTAGAGTTGAATACACCTCTGGCATTCCCCTCGCTGAATAACTCCTCATGTGTGAATGTCGATGCAAAATATTCATTTAGTTTGTTAGCTACTCGAGCAGGATTATCAACAGTTGACCCATCAATATCAAGTGGACCAATCTGATTCATCCACTTCCTTCTAGAGTTTACATAAGTAAAGAACTCTTTGCTGTTTTTCTTTGCATCCCTTGCCAAGGATTTCTCGTAATCTGCCTTCGCCTGCCTAACCTCCTTTGTAACTTGGTTGCATATCAACTTGTATCTATCATAGGCTTCTGTGTCATGTGTTAATTTGTAAGTATCCCATGCATTTTTCTTCGCTACCATATGCCTCATTAGTTCATCTGACATCCATTTTGGCCTAAACCTTGAACAATATTTCTTAGTATGTAAAGCCTAGTAGCTTCCAAGATAAGTTCTTTGAATGCTTCCCATTTTGAATTTGCTGTTGGTAACATCATCAGGTGGTCCCACTGTATAGAATTTAAATACTGTCTCAGTCCATCGTAGTCGCCTTTACGAAAGCAATAACCCTTCCCTTTACCCCTAATGGTAGTTACCTCTTTGAGTAAATCCCACTTCAGCACACTGTGATCACTGCCACCTAGTGGTTCATTTATCTGCAGATTCTTAATGCAAGAAGAATCACTGCTGATAATCAAATCAAGAGTATTACTCCCTCTAGTTGCCTCCCGAACATGCTGATGTAGAAAACAATCATCCAATAAATCCACAAAAGCCCTGCTAGTGTGTGAGTGACCAGCCCCCAAATTCCAGTCAATATCTGGGAAATTAAAATCTCCCATTATAAGACTCTCTGATTTACTGGCCCACTCTATTTCCCTGTACAGGGAAATAGATTGGGGAATTTATGTCCCCTAGTTCTAGCATCATTTATAATCTTGAAAATTTTGTCCTCATTCATTTTACTGATGCCTCTCAGAGCCTTAAACACCTCAATCAAATCTCCTCTAAGGTGTCTAGTTTCCAAACTCTGCAACCCACATATTTGAAGTCTTTCTTCATAAGGACGCCCTTTAGCCGATCTCACCAGGCGAGTTACCCTTCTTTGCACCCTTTCAAGAAGCTCGATGTCTTTCTTTAGGTGCGGTCTCCATACTTGAACACAGTATTCCAAGTGTGGTCTAAGATAAGCCTTATATAATGGGATTATCACGTCCTTATCTCTACTTGCTGTTGTTGTTGTTTGGTTTTTAGGAGCATTAGCAACTAAAGCCATATTGCTCCATGATATGCGGTAGTCATTCCCTGACCTTTCCGCATCCTCCATATTTGGTGGTGATGGGCTTGAACCCCGGTCTAATCAAGAAGCGTGGGCTACGCACTGCTGCTCCTTCCGACCTGGCTACGGAGGCGCCTATCTCTACTTGCAAAAGTTCAATAGATCATCGATAGGACACCATGGGCCTTCCTTGCAACCCGTTTACAATGCTCAGAGAATTTCATGTCTGACCGTATCGTAATACCCAACTCCCTTTCCTCCAGTACTGGGTTTAGTTGAACTCCACCAAGTGAATAGTTTTTTTGGGATTACTGTTTCCCAGGCGTAATACCTTACACTTTGTTGGATTAAAGCACAGCTGCCATTTTTCTGACCATTCCTGAAGTCTATCTAGGTCTCTCTGAATTGGTGTATCCACCTTGGAACCCAGTCAACAAAGCTACCACTTTTAGGTCAGCACAGATATTTCATTTATATTCTTGATAGCATATTTTTTTGCAAAAGAATCTTTAGGTTCTCATATATAAGATGTGCCTGGTCTGTAATCAAATAACAAAGGTTAGACAGGCAAAGGCAGATTTTGAGAAGTCCTTGGAAAAAGATGCAAAGAAAATCAGCAAAGAGTTATTTACTTATGTAAACTCTAGAAAGAAGGGGATGAATCAGATACGGTCCACTTGATATAGATGGTTCAACTGTTAATGATCCTGCTCAGGTAGCTAACAAACTGAATGAGTATTTTGCATCTACATTCACATGTGAGGAGATATTCAGAGAGGGGAATGCCAGAAGTTTATCAAACTCTGGCAACGAGCTAAATGATTTTGTAATAACTGACAGCAAAATGGAGGAGAAATTTCGAAGTTAAACACAAGAAAAGCACCTGAGGTGATTTTCTTGTGTTAAACTATCCAACGGGATCTATCCAGTTATATTAAAGGAGGTGACAAAGGAAGAAAACCCTTAGCCATAATTATGAGAGTTTCTTTGGACTTAGGGGAGAGCTCCATGGACTTGAGATGTGCAAACGTGTCTCCAATTAACAAGTAACACAAGTAATTACAGACCTGTTAGTTTAACTAATGTTCCAGCACTGATTAAAGAAGCACTGCAAGATCATCTAGACTAGACTGTAGTTTACTTCAGACACACAATTGGTTTGTTAAGGGAAAGTCTTGTCTGACCAATTTGATTGGATACTATGATGTGGTCACAAAGGAACTGGATGCAAAAAATAATTTTATATCATATACTTGGATTTTAGGAAAGTTTTTTATACTGTTGCACATGGTAAACTACTGTACACATTGAGGCAGTACAGCATTAAGGGCAAATTGTTGCTATGGATAAAGGGATGGTTGAGTGGGAGAGGACAGAGTGGTAATCAATGGACACTGCTCTTCGTGGACTAATGTTATTAGTGGAGTCCCCCAGGGTTCGGTGATGGGCCCATTGTTTTCTGTATTTATTAATGATATGCGGTAATGATAAAGGTTGGCAGGGTTGTTAATGACATTAAGGACAGTATGCTACTGCAACAATATCTAGAAAAGTTGAGCAGATGGGTGGAGAGGTGGCAACTGAAATTTAACATCGACAAATGTAAAGTACTGCATATGGGTAGAAGTAATACGAGAGGAACATATCAACTGTGTAGCACTACACCCAGGGTAGTGGAAAATGAAAAAGACCTGGGGGTAATTGTGCAGTTGTCAGATATGACGTTTTTTGAGAAGTGCAGACAGGCTACAAGAGTAGCTCAAGGTCTTGTCAATGATATACAGAAATTTTCTAGCAAGGATAAGAAGGTGATTATCCCATTGTATAAAGCAATGGTCAGGCCAAACCTTGAGTACTGTATGCAGGTCTGGATGCCTCATTTTAGGAAGGATGTAGAGCTGCTGGAATGAGTACAGAGAAGGGCAACGAGATTGGTGAATGGAACAAAGGGTTGCTCTTACAAAGAAAGGCTTAAGTTCTATAAATTGCAGTGTCTGGAGACTAGGCACCCGAGAGGTGATCTGATTGAGGTGTATATGGCCTTGAAAGGTTTCAGCAAGTGCAATGCTGATGGGATTCTTCCTCTTGTACAGATTAATCGCATAAGGGGACAAATTCAAACTGAGGAAGGACAGTTGTAGAATAGATGTGTGGAAATTTGCCTTCAGCAGTTGATTGCTAGAACAAACTTCCATCTGTCATTGTGGAGGTTGACAGCTTGAATAAATTCAATGCAGAACTAGAGAAACATTTGGAGTGAATGGATGAGCGAAATGGGAAGGATTTTTTTTTTTTTTTTTGGCTGATGCTGATAAGCTTACTTTCTTGCATCACATGCTTCTACTTATGCTAATGCTTTCTTCATGTGAACTGCATGGGCCAATGGTATAGATGGATACTTATTTCCATTATGGAGTAAAACTGCTTTAAAACTGACTTTGGATAAATCAATGAAAAACCTCTATGCTTCGGGGAAGTACTCCAGATGCAACTCTTTCATTAATTCCTGGACATTTTTTCAATAAACCAAAGCAACATCCATGGAGTAATAGGTTATTATGTTAGATTGGCTCTTCCTATAAAAAGATACCCTGACACCCATTTCAAGAAGATTCCACCACTGAAGCCATGATATTGGTAACTGAGCCTTGGTTTTGGAGAGGACCAAATCTCTTACCAATTCTGCCTGAGTGATTAGATGTGGCTGTGCAATGTCAAGAATTGAAAAGACTGGATCTGTATTCATTCTGAGTTCTGCATCTTCTGGAGACTCCTTTTCCAATCCTGAATCAAAGTCAAGTCCATAAATTTCTGGTGGTTTTGGCATTGACACTGTATCATTGTGAGGAACTGGCCTTAGAGCAGAAGGTATGTTCGGATACTCTACTTTATGCTTGGATTTCCTAAAAAAGACCAGAAATATTGGACATGCAAAAGTAACAACTGCTTATGTGGTCTTGAGGTTCCTACCATATCACTGGAACAGCAAAAAGCACTGATTTATGAATACCTCTAAGCTAGCCTGTTAATATCCTCGAACATGAGTTACAGGAAATCATGATCTCCAACCTTACATACAAAATAGAGTTCATAGGCTTTTCTCACAAGTTGTGACAGTGGCTTCCACCGCAATTTTAATACCACTTCTCTGCAAATGTAACTGTTTCATTAATTCACGATTTACACTTATGCACACAACACTTGTTTACAAAGACCAATTCACTAAAACAGTTATTCACTTCTCGCTCTCTGAAACACACACACTTTTTGAAATATGAAAAGGCTTGCTTGGTGCGGAACCAACTTGTATATATACAAGTAGAGAAATTTCTAGGAGGCTCACAATGTTTCTAGAGAATTCTGTCAAAAGCTCTTGAATCTTCCAGAAACATCCCAACCTTTCTTCCACACGCAACAATATTCTTGAACATTCCAGAACATTCTCAAATGTTGTAGAAAGCTCTGAAATGCTCTAGAAATCTCTTGAATGTTCTAGAAAAAATAAATAAATAAAATAAAAGGAAAAGATGATTAAACCAACTACAGGTCTCGGTTTTCAGCAATTAACCTACGATATTTGGAAACTGAAGGTGATGTGAACTTCTTAAGTACATATCTGAGTTTTTGAACAATTTCCTTCAAGAATCTGTCAAAATTATTTCAGGGAAGAAATTGATGCTGACCAGTGCTATTGATGTGATGCCTAATGCATAAACCCTTTTTCTTTTCTTTTTTTTTTTAATAAGCTTTCAGAAATATTCTTAAAGAAACTCTCTTAACAGCTTGGAACATACAAGTGGCCACTTTATTAGTTCCACCAATCAAATAGTGAAAGTAGAACCTTTTTAAACCTTAACCGTCGGGACAGCCTTAAATTGGTGTATGGACTCCTTGGTCAAATTCATTCCACAGAGATGCTGGCTCACCAACATTCACATCCCAGTTGCCTCAGATTAGATGGCTGAAGATCCCTGCTGCAAACAGCTTGTTTTGCTTCAACACCAAGCTTCCCAATTGGGTTGACATCCAGTGACTGAGCTGGAAAATAAAGCATGGTAGGTAAAGCCATTTTTATGCTCCTTAAAACATTCCTGAACCTCATGACATGGGCAATTATTCTGCCTGAAGTAAGTGGTACCAAATGAATAAACTGAAAATTAAGAGCTGCATCTGGTCAGCAACAACAATCAAGTCAGCTTCAGCAATCAGATGTTAATCAACTCCTCTGATATCAGGGGCCCAAATGCATACCACAAAAACACTCCCCACACCATACTTCCACCGCGAGCCTTCAGTGCTGACATCTGGCATGATGGGTCCAGCATAACTGCTGTTAGCATGGAACAAAGTGAAAATGGCATTTGCTGGAACAGGTGACTTTTTTTTCCTACTCCTCAAGCTTCAGCATCAGTGTTCCCCCACCCACCATTAAGCTGCTTATCTTTAGTACTAATAGTGAAACCTGGTGAGCACATTTACTGCTATATACTCTATTAACAAAAGGGAATAAAACAGTGTATTCCAATATACCTTTAGCAACCACTATTGTTTTTGACTGGTTATGACCTACCTATCTGTCTGTCTGTCTGTCTGTCTGTTTGTTTGTTTGCTAGACTGCATGATCATTTTCACCCCCTGTCAACCTCATGTATCAACAAGCTGTATTTGGCTACGGGAATGCTGTTGGCCAAATGCTTTCTGGTTGTCAGACCATTCTCAATACACTCTAGATGCAGTTTTTCATAAACATTCCAGAAATCTGCCAAAATTTGCAGAGAGAGGCTTTTCAACCAGTCCCTGTACCAAATCAATAGAACAAATATATAACCAGTCTATTTCCCTCCCCATGACCAGTGAATGACAAAATCTCTACATGACTGAACATACCTGAATTGACTCAGAAATTACTGGACTTTACCAGATTTGACACCCTGCCTCTGGAAACTCCTTTGGCTCATTGCCAGGGGACAATACAGGTAGGAAAATAGCCAAATGGGAATAAAGGCAGGCTGGTACTGCCCTCATCGCAGCATATGTCCAACCAAAACAGACTGAGTTCCAAAACATGACAACACTCACAGAAAGAACTTTAAAGAGAATGGTATAGACATGCAGCCAGGGTTACCTGTCAGCTGGAAAAAACTAGTAAGCCGCAGGTTTCTAAAGTATGCTAGTATGAATGAGGATTGAATGAATGAGAACTGGAGTGAATGTAAAGGTGAGAGTACGAAAGGAAATGATAGGAAGGGTGAGTGAATGGTAATTTATGCCTCTGGGGATGAATGTGTGAGAAAGGATGAGTGCTGAAAGAGTAAATATGGAAATTAAGTAAAATTAGCAAATTAGCATTAGTAGAGGCATGTGATGCAAGAAAGCAAGCTTATGCAGCATCAGTCAAAAAAAAAAAAAAAAAAACGCTCCCATTTCACCCCTCCGTTTGATCCAAATACCTGTCCAACTCAGCCTTAAATTTATTTAGGCTATCAACTTCCAAAACAAAGGATGGAAGTCTGTTCCACCAACCAACTACCCGCTGGCTAAAGGCAAACTTCCGCACATCTATCCTACATCTGTCTTTCCTCAATTTGAATTTATGCCCCCTCAGGTGATTATTCTGAGCAAGAGGAAGAATCCCATCAGCATTTAGCATGCTCAAACCATTCAAGGCTTTATACACCTAAATCAGATCACTTTGCAGGTGCCTAGTCTCTAGACACTGTAATTTGCAAAATTAAGCCTTTCTTCGTAAGAGCAACCCTTTGTTCCATTCACAATCGTGTTACCCTTCTCTGTACTCATTCCAAGAGCTCTACATCCTTCTTAAAATGAGGCCTCCAGACCTGCATACAGTACTCAAGTTGTGGCCTGACCATTGTCTTATACAAGGGGATAATAACCTCCTTATCCCTGCTAGAATGAGGATTGAATTCCTGTATATCATTGACAAGATACCATGAGCTACTCATAGAATGACTATGGAGTCTGAGTGAAATGGGCTGTGTGAATGTAAGGGTGTAAAAGTGGGTTCCCGGATGGGTGAATGAATGTGAGAAATAGCATGTTGAATGTATAAATGTTGAAGGCGGAATATACAAGTATGACAGCAAGTTTGTTTTAAAAAAAAAATTTGAATTAGTATAATTGTTATCTAAATGTGTGTTTTTTTTTTGTTCAATTAGATATGTAGATAAATATTCTCCTAAATTTGATTATTTGTATGTCATTTAAATTGTGTGAGCTTTCTTTAAATTATTTGCTTGTTTAAATTGTTGCTTTGCCTTTAAAGCAATGGTTAAACAAGCACTGAATTATTTTAAAAGCAATAATTTGACAGGCAGGATTGACAGCTTGGTCTCAATTTTGTTTGTTTAATAAGTCAACTGCCCTGTGTGAATGAATGGGGGAAAAAAAAGTATAAAAAAAAGTTGTAAAATGTAAAAACTATGAAATATTGTCTTGAAATGCAGTGGGAACAAAAAAAAAAACAAAAAAAAAAACCACACCACTATAAAATGTAAAAAAAAAAATAAATAAATAAATAGTGTATGAGCGAATGATATAAATTGCATATTCTATTCCAGCTTCTCCACCAGATGGACGGATGGCCATTCCTAGTCGGCATGCTGTGGAATGCTATCCCAGGTGTGACACAACCACCAGCACAGCTCAGCTGCTGCCATTAGGCCTTCCTAGCCACGCTCTCTTGCGTGGTCCTTTGTCGCCACTCCCTGGGCAGGAGGGGAAGTTATCCCTGGTCTCCCCCCCTTTCCACCCCTCTTTTCGCTCTGGTGGGGCATGGGCCTGCTCCACTGAAATGGGGGTCATCTTCTCAATGGACCCCATATCTTTTCCCCCCAGCCTTGTGTCCCCCTCTAACCTACAACTACTAGCATTTGAATCATTGTTAAATTGCTTGAGCCCTACACCTAAAATCTTAACATCAAATCGCATAGTTAGTACTCCTTTTGGCTGACCCCTATCTACAGCATTTTTTTTTTAAGTCCTACCCACTGAAACCTTAGGAAATTAGGTGGCAGGACCTGCCAGAGTAAATAACTATAATACTGGTGTACCTGATCTGCCGCCACAGGGCGGAGTGTGGGCAACATTGGGTCCCATTGGCCAAATGACCAGAGGAACAATGGTACACGACACTACACATATACAAGATCCATACACCTTTAAACCTTTGGCATTGACTGTGTTCTGTTTCACACCTACAATGTATACTATGCGGAGATGGGAGAACCACCTGGTGCTATTTGACACTAAACACACACTACAATCTACATGGCAACAGGGCCTGTGATGCTTTCCCATCTGGTACTGACTATCATACTATGCTCAAAATCACTTATATAATGATGCTGGCTCATTCTCTTGGTGAGTTTCTCACACAGATAATCCCTCTGACTTTCCCGTTTAGTCTGGTAATGATACTATCTCTGAGAGCAGCTCATTCCTAGAATGAGCTGCTCTCAGAGATAGGTCACATAAACTGGCCACCTAAACACTGGGTGTATTTTGTGTTACTCCTGAAATAACAGTTTTTTCTTCCCTGGTGTTTTTAGCAAAATGAATAGAAGCTTAATTTTTCTGCTTTTAAGTGGATGCAAAATTAATTTACAGCTGGGGCTCCAAACTAAAAAAAAATAACTTTTGCACAAATAAAGATTCGCTTGTGTACACACGCACAACAAAATTTTTATTTTAAAATTAGCATTAAATTAAATTTAAAATGGTAAACGACCACAGCGGTACCACCAAAAATAGTGATAAGGAAAATAAGAGAATCGAGCATTGCCATTTAAAGGTGCATGTCTATGTAAGTTGTCACATTTAATAATATCTGATATACATGTATACCACAATATTCTATATGTCAGAAGTGCTCAAAGTACAACCCATAGGCCATGTCCAGCCTTGACAAGGACCTAGCTTTTAAAATTATCATTAGAAAAATCAAACATCGCAGAGGAAAAATATGAACCTATAGCTTCAACACAACATCAGTCAGCTGCTTTAAGCTTATTCAGATATATGCACAGGATGGTCCCAATTTTGGGTACAACATTCCTATGTCCATAAAAAAAGTTTTAGGGACACTGTTTTGTATAACTTTTCATGCAAAGCTATTTTTCTAAATTAAACAAGCAGGTTTAAAATTAGTAATATATAAATTTTGTGAATTTAACTTCATGGCTCATATTATCATAATAAATATAAAACTCCCACATTTTATCAATACAAACTATATATTTATTTGCTCATGTACTACTCACTGGCAAAGTTGTGAGTGTGTGTGTCACGAGAAAATAAGGCTATGCACTATCTGATATTGTGCCAGCAACTGCATGAATTCTTCAGTCAGTTTTCCCATTTGCTGGTTAAAGTTCAGCTTAGTATTAGTAATGGCAAATGATGCAAGAAAGCAAGCTTATACAGTATCAGCAAAAAAAAAAGTATTTTCATTCCATCTATCAATACCCTCCAATAGTTTATCTAGTTCTTCCTAGTATTTATTCCAACTATCCGCTTCCACAACGATGGATGGAAGCTTGTTCCAGCAATCAACCACCAATTTGGCTGAAGACAAATATTACGCACATTTTTCTGCAACCATTATTTCTCAATTTGAATTTATGCCCCCTTATGTGCATAGTCTGAGCAACAGGAAGAATGCCACCAGCACAGAGTACTCAAGCCATTCAAAGCATTAACCATCTCAATGATATCACCTCACAGACTCCAGATACTTAATATACAAAACTGAAGCCTTTCTTGGTAAGAGCACCCTTTGTTCCTCCAGACACTGTAATTTGCAAATTACAGTGTCTCGAGACTAGGCACCAGCGAGGTGATCTGATAGAGGTGTATAAAGCCTTGAATGGTTTGAGCATACTCAATGCTGATGGGATTCTACCTCTTGTTCAGAATAATCACCTGAGAGGGCATAAATTCAAATTGAGGAAAGACAGATGTAGGATAGATGACTGGAAATTTGCCTTTAGCCAGCGGGTAATTGGTTGGCGGAACAGACTTCCATCCCTTGTTGTGGAAGTTGATAGCCTAAATAAATTTAAGACTCAGCTGGACAGATTTCGAACGAATGGAGGGGTGAAGTGGAAGGTTTTTTTTCTTTTCTGGCTGATGCTGCATAAGCTTGCTTTCTTGCATCATATGCCTCTACTAATGCTAAAATGCTAATGCTATCTGACTCCACAATTACCTCGAGTTTCTTTTCATTTTCCACTATGCTGAGTGTAATATCACACAGTTGGTACGTCACTTTGGGATTACTACTAACCATATGCAGCACCTTGCATTTGTCAAGGTTAAACCTGAATTTCCATTTCTCAGCCCATCTGCCTAATGATTCTAGATCTTACTGCAACAGTGTAGAATAGCTGTATTCTCACCTGGTGCTTCCCTTAAAAGGCTATTATTTAGCCAAGTCCCCATAGGGGACCTGGCTAAATAATAAAAGGCTATTATTTAGCCACCTCATAGTCCACTACTGTACATGTAGTGAGAAATTCGATCCAGTGACTATCAGTCTTCTTTAGCTTACTAGGTGAAGGCCAGGAAATGCAACACTATCGATTCTTGTTAAGTGGGCCACATCACAGTGAGCTAATGTTATTCTATCAGCTGTTGAGCAAATCTTCTTCAGAGCGGAATGAGTAATGTATTTTCAAAATAGATTTTAAGGTGAAATATGAATCTCATAGCTGCTAGCTGACTGCACTAAACAGCTCCTATGCAGGAAATCAAGCTTCAGAGCCCAGCGGACACCTGCTGAGATATTTGGTACTTTTACCTCACCTAGATATGAGATTCATTTTTCTCATCGAGAAGTTCCATTTTGGGTGTATTTTTGTCCCCAAATAACAATCCCTGGGAATTAAGTCTCCCATTAATGACATCCTAGCCAATAAGAACTTGGCACAGGCATAAGTGGGGGGGGGGGGTACCTATATATTCAGGTGGGTGAAAAAGGACAGCATTCTTCTTGTGGTTCTTTTTCTGGTCATTGTTGTTGTTGGTGACTTCTTGGCTCTTTCTTTTGGGCTTCGCTCTTGCTGTTTGGGTGGCTAGAGTTGTCATGCACTAGCAAGAGACTAGCCCAGAAAATGGAGGAGAACCCTTTTTCTCCTGACCGATCGCTGTTTCCTTGTCAACTGCCCACTTTTCGCCTTGTTCATGTCAGTAATCTATCCTCCATACCTAGGAATTAAGTATTATCAGAAGCATCATTCCCAGAGACCTTGAAGCTGAAGATTCCTGTAGAACTCAGTAGAACCAGAGAGGTACAGACACAGAACCAGTTAGTTGGTCCAGACAATTATTTACTGGTAAGTTTTACTTGTGTACGCTCTTAATTTAGTACATAAGCATCCCTCCTCATTAAAACATTATCTGATGTAATATTACTTGATATAGTACTTGCTAATTAGAGTCTAGCATAATGAGTCAACTGTTATACATAGAAGCGGTACAGCACATGTAAATACCTAGACACTTGTACTCTTCTAATAAGCGAATTGGATCATTGAGTACATACAGTCCCCAAGACATGAAGAACACAGACATGTTGGATACACATACCATTAATGTTGTATAATAATGAACGTATGTACCAAATTTTACTTTTTGTCTCAGGTGTATGATTTGTATAGTATTGTTAGTTTACCAATAAACATTGTTTTGTTTATATACTTATGCCTCTGACCTCTTCTCTTGCCACACATTAATCTTAATACAAGATTTAAAGTAAAGGAACCATTTTTACGGCATTCTGAGATCTAACTTTAATATCTGTATACTTATAGGAAGATTTCAGATTGAAAACACAACGCTTGATCCAAGCTGTGGACTCTCCTTATCACGAAGATTGAGGAAGGCCTGAGGGTATGCGAGATCATTGTCTTATTATAAAAACCACTAGACAATCACATAAGTTTTCAGTGGCATTTTCTGGAACATCATTACTAATAATCAAACCTGCCCGGGAATCTTGTCATATATTGCATCTTAAGTAATACTAAGAGTTGAAAGTCTTCTCCTCCATAAGAAGAATGATGGCCAGAAAAAAACCCTATTGGAACAGCAGCATGCATACCATCATTACTGCCATTAACCACTCTGCCAACCTTCGTATCATTAGCAAACAGACACTAAGCCTGATATACCTTCAATATTATTAATAGAAACAGAAAACAATAATGGACCCAGCACTGAAAACTGTGGGCTCCACTAATAACATTTGTCTAACAAAAACAGCATCCATTGATAATCACTCTCAACCATCCCTTTATCCATAGCAGTAACTTGCCCTTAATGCCACAATGCACCAGTTTATATGACAGTCTTTTACGTACAACAGTATCAAAAGCTTTCCTGAAATCCAGTTACATGATACCAAAATTACTTTTTAGCATCCAGTTCCTTTGTTGCTGCATCATAGCCTCTGACCAAATTTGTCAGACAAGATCTCTCCTTAACAAACCCATGCCTGACTGAAGTATAACTGCACTCTTGTCTACAAGTGTCCTGCATTACTTTTTTAACCAGTGACTCCATTATTTTCCCTGGAATAGAAATTAAGCTAACAGGTCTATAATTATTCATATCACCATTTGATTTACCTTTCTGAATTGCATATAAATTTGCATATCTACAGTCATAGGGACCTGCCAGTGAATCCAAAGATACACTCATAATTATGGCTAAAGGTTTGCTTACCTTCTTTGCTGCCTCCCTTAATATAACTGGATAGATTCCATCCACTCCAGGTGCCTTTTTTATATTTAACTTCAACAATTTCTCTTCCACTTTCCTCTCAATTTTTACAAAATCATTTAGCATCCACTTCCCTAAAGAATTCCTTGTACGTGAAAGTAGATGAAAAATACTTATGCAATTTGTCAGCAATGTAAGCAGGATCATCAAGATTTAAACATCGATATCAAGTGGACCAATTTGATTGATCCTCTTCTTTCTAACGTTTACATAAGTAAAGAAGTTTTTGTTGTTTTTCCTTACATTCTTTCCCAAAGATTTCTCATAATCTGACTTGGCTTTCCTCTTTTTTGACTTGATTGCAGACTAGTTTATATCTACCATATTCTTCTGTATCACCTGATAAAATATACACATCCCATCTACATTTTTCTTCTCTGCCTCATTAATTCATCTGACATCCATTCATTCCAACTGAAGCTGTGCAAAAATCATTTTCACCTCTGCCTGCAGCTATTCTTAATCTATTAGGATATGTATCACCACACTTTTTTATAAAACTTATTCTCATGAAATCAAACAGCTTATTTTGTAAAAATGTAGGTCAAAATGAAATTTCCTACCACAGTTTCTTTTGAAATCCATTTGTACAGTGTTTCTGTACAAATGGATTTCAAAGAATGGATTTCAGATTTCTACAGTGTTCATCTACTTTTTCTGTATTTGTAGAACATACAAAGTGTGGCAATAAAGTTCCCAGATTGGTGCTGTTGTAGTCATGTTTGATGAGGTTAAAAATAATCAGAAGTGATATGCTGTAGTCACACTTCCTCCAACAATTAGTGGTACACATTGTCCAGTAGGCTGACAGGTTGTAAGTAACAATCAGTTTCGTTAGTAATGTTAACATCCCATGTCACAATTTTGCAATGGAGCAATGAACAAATATCAAATTTTGCTTTGAAGTGGGAAAATCTGCAACAGAAATGTATGAAATGTTAAAAACTACTGTTTATGGTGATGAAAGGTCAAGTCATCCAGTGTTTGAATGGTATAAATGGTTCAAGATGGACATGAGGATGTTTGTAATGACCCAAAAAGTTGGCATCTCTCAACTTCCCAAAATGTAGACAGTTGCAAAAGTTTGGATAATTACAGCAAGAGACTGTCATTTGAGCCTCAGAATGATAGCCGATGACTTGGATATGATAAGGAGATGATTCATCACATTCTACGTGAAGATTTAGAGAAAAGGAAAGTCTGTGTAAAATTTGTGCCACACAGCTTCACAGATGACAGAAGTAATAGAGTATCACCTTGCGAAGACTGCATCCAAACTTGTCAAGATAATCTAATTTGTTGACTGTACTGTCACTAGAGATGAGAGTTGGGTGTTTCAGTACAATACAGAGAGAAAGCATCAGAGTATGCAGTAGACTTCAAAATCATCCAAAAAGTTTCATTTACAAAAAAACAAGGATGGTAGTTATCAGGTGGTTATTACTTTGAATAAAAATCATTTTTGAGCTCCTTTGCTTTCTGTTTTTTTTTTTTTTTTTTTTCATTAGTCCAAAAACTTTATCACCACACCTCATATGTATAATGGGTGAGGAGAAGTAATAATCCTACATCATTAATTATTTTCACTTTCTACAGCAGGGGTGGGAAACATTTCAAATTTGACTGCTGCCTGCTGATGAAGTCCTCTAAAATGCCATGTGAATAAGCCTTAAGGGCAAAACAGTTGTTTAATATAAGTTATCTTAAGCACTCCATAAACAGGGCAAAACAGTTGTTTAATATAAGTTATTTTAAGCACTCCATAAACAAATTTCTGTTTGCTGTAATGCTTGTCTTGTGACATTAATCATGAGTCAGAATACATACAAATTGATGATGTAATAGTTACGCCATTATTACAGCTAATTAGCATTTATTTCTCTCCCAAAACTGCACTTGGGTGTATTAGGTCTTGTTATTGGTCATGGATAGTTTTATTAAAATTAAAACATTATAACTGCAGTGTCTTTGGCATTTCGGTATTTAAAGCATTATAGAGTTGCCTGGCTGTTACCATAAGATAACTGTGGGAAAGGGTCGGATTTTATGTGAACTGGGACTCCCACCGAGTCAGAGATATCGTTAGTCACACAGTGTTACAAATGTATGGCATTTGGGCATGTGGCTAAATATTTCAGAAATGATTCCTTCTGTGGACACTGTTCTGTGAAAGGCCATTCTTATTTGGCATGTCCTTTGAGGATGGAGGTGAGCAGATGCATCAACTGTTGGAGGAAGAACATTATTGCTGAGCATCTCACTACTGATAAACCTTGCGCTGATTATCAAAGTGTTTTAGAGATAAATAAAAAGAGAACTAACTATGAGTAGACGCGAGTCAGGATTTATCCTTAAGACTTTACAGATAAATAAACGGTGGGCTAAAGATGTTGCGATTCAACTTAGTAAAGTGGAAGAGAAGAAGCATTACGATGTGATGCTCATTCAGGAGCCTTACTCATTTTTGGGTAAGGTGCAGGGATACCAGGGTACATACCGTGTTGTTCAGTGTGGAGAGAACCCCATGGCGACTATAGTAGTAGTCAATAGAAATTTAGTGATAACAATGATCACCTCCTTGTGTGGAGAATATGGGGTGTGTTGTGAGGTAATGACACCTGGGTAAGTGTACCTGGTGTTCCTATATTCTAAATATAGGGACTTCGTAGACCCCTATATTGAGTACATGGAAAAAGTGGATATCCTTCTACGGGGAAAACTGATAATAGTTGCAGCAGATACAAATGCTCACTCCACACTTTGGGGGGACTGGGTTCTCTGACGACAGAGGTCAAGATCTCAAGGAGTTCCTTTCTTCCACGGGTTGGGCATGGCTAATGAACCGCAGCAGCTGCCAACATTCTCCTCTGTTCAAGGTGAATCATACATAGATGTTACATTCTGCTCAAATGCCACCATTTAGAAAGTAACTAACTGGAAGGCTCATGGAGCTTTGGTCTCTAGTGATCAGAGGCATCACGTATGATTACTGTGTGACTGGCCAATCCCGGGCTTGGATTGAAACAGATAGGTATGCTGTTAAATCTATAGACTGGACGGTGTTTGAAAGATATGTAAGAGAATCCATTAGTGAGACTGGTCAATTGGGGATCCTTTTCTGCTACAAGAATGGTGGAAGTTGACTGCTATATTAAAAGAGGCTAGCAATCGATCTATGAGAAAGAAAAGGCACCCCAATTGTATTGTTCCATGGACAGAATTTCTTCCGAATGGAAGAAATTTCATAGTCTACATAGCCTTCCAGCGCTCCTGGAGGTCTGCCAATGGCATTTTAATTGAACAACTGAAACAGAGTTATATTGATCTCAGAAAAGAGTACTCTAGTGCAATTAAGAAACATACATGTATGGCCTGGCAGGCCTTTGTGGAGATTGCTGGGAATAGGGATCCTTCAGGCTCCGAATATAAGATTATTACAGATAAAGTTAATTTTAGTGATATAACATATAGTGTTCGTGCAGAGGTCGAGTGAGATAAGGTGACATGGGCCTGATCTGTCCAGCAGATCTTGGTTGATTTAATAGTATCCGATTCTCATGAGGAGAATTCTATTTGGCATAAGAAAGTTTTAAAACTAAATGGCGAATACATATCTTCTGAGAGTGAAGTACCCTCTCAATAGCAGAATTGTGTTGAGCTATTATGCTTGTTAAGAATGGGAAAGCTCTGGGGATTGATTTCCTGGAGGCAGAAATTATTAAACATTTCCACTTAATGTATCCTGAATATCTTTTGGATATATACAATGGATGTTTAAGAGAGGGCATATTCCGAGTTATGGAAGACTGCAATTTTGAAAATGGTCCTCAAGGATCCAGGTAAGTCTTTGGATGAACCGAATTTGTATCGTCCGATTGCTTTGCTCCCCATTTTGGGCAAAATATTTGAGCAGCTTATAATAGGAAGGTTTTATCCAAAATATGTTTCTTCTGGACTTGATTCTAACAAACAGTATGGTTTTAAAAAAGGGCTCCTCTACAGAAGATGCCATTAAGAAATTGGTTGATAAAGTTCAAGAAGAACCTCGGAGATTCTTACTCAGTATGTTCATTGGCTTTAAGGGGGCGTTTGATGCCCTGTGGTGGGGTAGCATCCTCCGCAGGGCTAGAACTGCCCTCTGTTCTGCAAATTTATATAGGGTTCTTGGGGACTATTTCTAAGGTTATTGTAAGATCTAGATAATAGGAGGTGGGTAGTTGTTTGGTTTTTAGGAGCATTAGCAACTAAGGCCATATTGCTCCGGAATATGCGGTGGTCATTCCCTGACCTTTCCGTATTTGGTGGTGATGGGCTCGAACCCCGGTCTAATCAAGAAGCGTGTGCTACGCACTGTTGCTCCTTCCCACCTGGCTACGGAGGCGCCTGGAGGTGGATAGAAAGGTGGAACGTGGTTGTCCCCAGGGTTTGATCCTCAGACCTTTCATGTGGAATATTGTATTAAATGAATTTTTTAGAGCATGACGTGGGCGATGTTTTATGCATAGCCTACACTGATGACATGGTTTTGATAGTTTCTGGGAATTCTCGCAAGCAATTGGAAGAGAGGGCCAGTTGTATGCTGGAGAAACTTTTGACTTGGAGTGCAAACCATAAATCACAAATATCTAAGAATAAGATAGTAATTATGTTGTTGAAAGGGAAACTTAGCTTGACTGGGCCACCACTTGTCAGGTGTGGAAGGGATGTCTCACTCATATTCTACACGTCAAATACCTGGGGGTTTGCCTGGAGGAGTGAATGTTGAACATGTTAAATATGTAAAACAGAAGGTTAAGTTACTTTATTCCAAGCTCCGGCGTGTGGTTAAAGTGAAATGAGGGATAAAGGGTTGTTCCCTGAACATGTTGTATGAATGTGTTTTTGTCGCCATAATTACTTTTTTTTTTTTTTTTTTTTTTATGTAAAACCAAACACGAGAGGTATTAGAAACTATAGTACTTAGTACCGTGCTTGGGTTGGAGGTTGAAAGAAGATATTTGTTGACATTGGACTTGAACTTCTGTAGACTGTAATTTTCAGGAAATACATATGAAGGAAGGTTGTTTCCAGAAAATGGCAGTTGAATGAATAAATGAGGAAGATGAAAAGTTGGTTCTGTGAGTTTGAAGTTGGACAGTAAATGGATGTCGGCTGCACATGTTCGGACTGTTTTGAAAGAGAGAGCGGGAAATATAGAAACCAATTCAGAAGGACAGTGCCCATGGAAGTATCTGTAGAAAAGGCATGCAGCAGAAACAGTACATCTATGAGACAGCGAGTGGAGAGACTCTGTTAGAGATGAATCATTAATTAACCTAACTGCCCACTTTTGAATGGAATCAAAGAGAGGGAGAATCAAATCAAGCCTGAGAGAGGTTTTGGGGGCACTACCCCAGATGTGGGAACAATATTCCATGGTAGGGCAAATTTGTGATTTATACAGAGTGAGCAGCTGTTTGGAAGAAAATTAATGCCGAGATCAAAAGAGAAAACCAAGTTTAGATACAGAGGAAGCAAAATTTGTGATGTGCTTGTGCCAATAGAGAGATTAGAAGTCAGGGTAATCCCCAAAAGGGATATATCATTTTGACTAGAAATCGGAGTGTCACCAAAGATAAGCATAGGAGCAGAAGAATCCTTTTTGCGAGATATAAGACAAGACTGAGTTTTAGAAGGGTTGAAATCAACTAAGTTGTCTTTGCCCCACTGGAGAATTACCTGAAGATCGGCATTTAAGGAATTGGTAGCAGAGTTTTGAGAAGTTGAAGCTGATTGGGCAGGGCAAGGTTTCTCAAAATGGAAAGTGAAATGCAATGTGCTATCATTGGTAAAACTATGGATAGGATTTCCAGTTAAGTCAATGGAAGAAGGTCATTAATATACAAGAGAAAAAGAACTGAACCTTGGGGGACATCAGAATTAGTGGAGAAGTTAGAAGACAGAGCCATCTACCATCACCCTCAGTGAGCGATCAGAGAGAAAACTGGATAACCAATAAAAAAAAAAACAGTTGGCAAACCATCAGATGGAAGCTTGTTTAGAAGACCTTTATGCCAAACACGATCGAAAGCCTTTGAGATGTCAAGAGCAACTACTTGTGTTTCACCGAACCTTTCCATTAAATTAGTCCATAAATGGGTAACATAAGCCAGAATATCACTAGTGGATCAACACTGACGGAATCCATACTGGCGATCGTTGATCAGATGGAAAGTTTCTAGGTAGTTTAAAAGTTGGCGGTTAATTGATTTCTCCATTACTTTAGAAAGAGTAGAAATAACTGAAATGGGATGATAATTGGATGGGAGGAATTTGTCACCCTTTTTAGGAACTGGCTGGATATGAGCAAATTTCCAAGCAGAAGGAAAAACACCTTTGGAATAAGAAAATGAAAAAAGGCGGCAAAGAATAGGATTAAGTTCAGGAGCAAAGGTTTTAAGAACAAGTGGAGAAATACCATTGGAACCTGGAGCTTTCTTAGCATCAAGATTCGTCAAAATCCTTCTGACATCCTTTTGACGGAAGACCACAGAAGGCATTGAATGGAGTGTGTTGCGAATGGTGGGAGGTGTTTTACCAAGATCATTAATACATGGGTTGGAAGTAAAATGGGATGCTAGCAGGTCAGCTTTATCCTTGGCTGAAGTGACAACAGAACCATCTGGTTTGGACAGAGGTGGGAGCAGAGATGGGCAAAAGTTGCGACCAATAGCTTTGGCAAGAGACCAGAATGCTCGGCTACCATTAGGGCAAGAAGCAAGTTTTTTACTCTTAGCCTGTTCAAACTCTAGTTTGGACTGATTAATAACTGCTTTACAAATGTTGCGAGCTTTGGTGTAGGCAGAAAATGAAACTGAAGAATTAAAAACAAACCAATTACGATATGCAACATTCTTCTCTTGAACAGCCTTAGCACATTTATTGGAAAACCAAGGTTTAGATAAAGGACGAGATTTTAAAGTGGAGTGTGGGATAAAGGATTCCATTCCTGCAAGAATAATTTCACTGACACAATCTGAGCAAACGTTGACATCAGAAGTTTTGAAACAGTAATCCGACCAATGAAAAGAAGAAAAGAAATCTCGCCGGTCATCCCATTTTGCATTCTTCTAATGCCAAAGAACACGAGGTTGGGAATAGCCATGAGATAAAAGCTCCACTGGAGAAGAGACAATCACAA